>NW_025333503.1:0-28538 GCF_019186645.2 Phyllostomus hastatus | reverse complement strand
AGGCACAAGTAAAGGTAAGTCATGACCCTCTGGCAGTATACCAGCAAGCTTTTGTTAAGCTGATAAGACAGTGGCTGGCAGAAGGGATCTTCCTGGATGCAAATACCAGACTTTTTGCACCTCAACTGGGGTCTCAGCATCTATTTTCAACAACAGAGGAGACCTCATAATGGACCATAAGGAAATCACAAAGGTGCTTCAGAGAAGCATTTTGTGGTCTGATGACCCTGGACATGTCACCTTTAAGACTGGGGGCCAGGTCCCAAACACCCAGGGCACTATTTGTAAATCTCTCTCCACCCCTTGTCCCCAAAGGGCAACAAGAGCCACCCAGCACATGTGAGGGGACTTTGATTTCCCAAGGCCACATCCAAGTGGCAGTTTGCCCTTGCTCTAGGCTCTCTGGAGCAGGCAGGAGAATATTCTCCCATTTTCTCATGTCTGGTTTCAGCAAGGCATCCTTAGTCTGTACCTGCACCTGAATTGGAGCTGCAGCTCAGTGGAGCAGTGCTTCCACCAGAGCAGGGTCCCCCTCCAACTCCTCTCATTTCGAGTTTTGAGGACAGTCCACAGGGAATTCATCCAACCCCTCAGTATAGGGGTGGCAGCCACAGCTCACAGGCCCTGCTTTAAGAGATCATTGTACCATTCAGCCATTCCAACAGCTTGGGGATAATATGCTACATGGAATCCCCAGTCAATCTGAAAGTCTCAAGCCCACTGTTGTACCAGGAAATTAATTCCCTGATCACTTTCAGTGATTAGGGTTCGCCCATAAGCAGTGCGTAACCACTCCAGTGCAGCAATCATGGCTTTCTGATCTGGGTGCCATGCAGGATAAGCAGCTAAATGCCCTGTGGCCACATTCACACCTATATTAGCATATTTATATCCCCCTGAAATATGTAGAGGCCCAATTACATCCACCTTCCACCATGTTAGTGGTACCTGTCTCCACACCACCTGTCCAGAAGCTCCCAAAGGCCTTCAGAGATGCTCCTGAGAGCAGGCAACACAGGTCTCACAGACTTTTTGTGCCTCTGACAATGTAACAGGAGACCCCCAAGTTATGATAGTGGACCACATGGTCTTTTTCCCAGAATGTAAGAGATGATGGTAAAGCCACTGGGCTACTTCCCTTCCTGAGGGGCTGGCAGGTACTATTTCTAGCCACCCCACCTTGGCTAGAGTATCAGCTTCATCATTTTCAGGGGAAGCAAGAGGTGCATGTCCAGTAACATGATTTACAGTGATTTGTTTCTAGTGGCCTAACTTCAAAAAGTATTGCCAAAAAGCTTGTCTCAACAATGGTCTGTGCATAACCATCCATTTATTTGTATGCCAGGTAGAGATACATAATGTTAGCCCCAAGTACACCACCCAACTATCTGTGCAAATAGTCATGGGTGAGGCTTCATTGACCACCACTATCCAAACAGCATGTAGTTCAGCTCATTGACTGCTTGGCCCCATACCTGTGTCAAGCAAGATCGTCTCTGTCTCTTCTTGGACAACTACAGCAGCCCACACAGCAGGATGGCCCCTGCTAGACCCATCAGTGTGCCATACATCTGAGGGAATAGGTGTCTGCCCTTCCTGGCAAGGGCTAGTTTCTACCTACTCTATAGGGAGGGGAACAGTAGATTTCTCATCTACATAAATAACTGGACCTAACACTTCCTGTAGCTCAGCCTGCAAAGGGCCAAAAGCCAGAGTACTCCTTTGCTGCTGATAATCCCCACACTTAGCCAGCATGGGCATCTGATCTGTCCCATTACCAGGATTGGCCATCCAGTCCTGGACCCACCCTGCAATGGGATAGGTGGTCCTTACTTAAGGGGGGCGGGGGTCCTGTTATGGCCTCTGTGGCCAACAGGGCAGCGTACACTGCAGCCAACTGCTTCTCAGTCAAGGAGTACTGTACCTCTGCTCCCTTCCAGAGTTGGAACCAGAGACCCAAGGGTCTATGAAGCCATTCCATTCGCTGCCACAGATCCCACTCAAAGCCTTGTTGTGCCACATGCACATCTGGCTCACATAAGCTAGCAGGGCCCAAAGTGTGAAAGGCTTGGGTGTACTTAATTATGTGCTTTTCGCCTTGGAATGCTTGCCCCAATGTTGGTGTCCAATCCCCTTTTCACCAAGGCACATAAGGGCAAACAACTTGGGCTGGAAGGGGCACGGATGCTCTCCAGTACACCAGCAGGTCCAAAAATGTCTGGAACTGTTTCACAGTGGTAGGGGGCAGATGTGCCTGAATCTTATCTACCATGCATCAAGGATGGCTTTTGTCTTACCCAACCAGACAACCCCCAAGAATCTGACAGAAAATCCAGCCACGGGACTTCAGGGTTGACAGTGCTTGTGGCACTTCCTTTTCTAACTCTGCAAGAAAATCGTTGGTTAGCAAGATGTCATCAGTATAATGAAACAGACATGCTTCTGGAGGCCATGGGCACTTAGCCAGGTCCTCTGCCACCAGCCCATGACAGATAGTCGGGCTGAGCAAGTACCTTTGTGGGGGCACAGTAAAAGTCCACTACCAGCCTTCCAACATGAAGGCAAACTGGTCCTGACTCTCCAGAGCAAGGTCAGTAGAGAAGAAGGCATTTTCCAGGTCAGCTACAGAGTGGTAAATTCCCAGCTCATTAGTTAACTGGCCCATCAAGTCCATCACAGAAGGGAATGCTGCATGGAGTGGAGGAATGACTTTATTGAGCTCCCTGTAATCAACTGTCATTCTCCATGTGCTATCTGGCTTTTTTTTTTACTGACCACACAAAAGAGTTAAAAACACTGTGGATGGCCTTAATTATGACCACATTCTCCAACTCCCCTATAGTTGTTGTGATTTCCTAATGCCCTCCAGGTAACTGATATACTTTCACTGCTGTTATCCATCAAGGGGGTGGTAATTGCACAGGAGGGTGATAGCACATCCCCTCAAAATGGCTTTTAACATTCATACCCACAGGTGGAACTCTCCTGTGGAAATGTGTAACCACAGACTCTCCAGTATGTCAACACCCAGGATATGCTCAGGACTGGGGGAAATATAGACAGTGTATTCACAGGGGGGCAAGTGCCCATGACCTAAAGGAAACTGTAGAGTCTTCAGCCTAACACTCTGCCCCCCACAACCATCAATAAATATCTCAGGCCCTGGAAACTTCTCAGGGTTTCCATGTAAAAGGTTACATTTAGCTCCTGTGTCCACAAGAGCTAACACTCACTGTACATTTGCAAGGGACCAATGAATAGCTAATTCAACATGTGGCCTCTGGTCCCTGCCCATCCCCTGAGGACAGATCCTTGGGCCTTGATCCTAGACAAAGGTCCAACGTATCAAGAGGTTGACATAGCCAGATGATCTTCCAGCTGGACCAGATAGGCTTCTTGGGGCTCTGGAGATGCACCCCCAGCTTTCCTTGTATGCTTCTTCTTCTGGGGCACAGGAAGCATTGGTCAGCTCCCAGCTGCTTCCAGAGCTTTAACAGGTATGCATTCAGCACCCTGTCAATCCTAGTGTGATCAACTCCAGTCTCTAGAAGATCTGACCACATCTGTGTTCTAGTGACCTGAACAGGACTACTAGCTGGTGGGAAACAGAGGGACTCTGAGTAACTGTATGCACAGCTTTCTGCTGGCCTTGGGACTCTGCCTCTCCCAGACTAGCTGCCATTGTCGTGACACCATTTATGTGGCAGCTGTATTAAGGCATGCAAATCACCATCAGCAAGCCAATGGTGGCTGGGTGTGCTGCAGCACAATATCCCTCATTCCCACTGTAAAATATTCATCATTGGGGCCTTGTGTGTTGGGATTGAACATGACCTGGCTCATGCCCAACTCCAGCAAGATGTGCCTTAAGTCTGTGAATGACTGCCACTCCCTCACCATATCTGGTATGGCACACACATTTGCCCAGACAGTGAGGAGAGCCATCATCACCCAATCCATCAGAGAATGAGAGTCCTGTCCCACACAATGCCTCAGACTATTCTGCAGCCACTGGTGCAGGTAGAGGTGTGTCATGATGCATGATAACTTTTCCATCTCAGCATCAGAAGCCATGATGCTATTCACCCCTAGGTTCCATAAGCTCAGGAGCCACACAGCTAAAGGGTCCCCTGGTCGCTGGCAAAACTGATTCAGGAGATCCTCCAGCCCCTCTTGGAACAATAAGTGGTGTGTTCCACCATATGCTCAGGGCCTGCAGGGTTTCCCCCAGGTACCATGGGATGTTGAGATTTCACCTTCTGTATCACTACAGGGCAGGCCTTTCGGGGATGCAGCTCTAGCACCAGGTCAACATCATCTTTCCTTCCTCAGGAAGACTCATCCCCTACAGCAGGAGAGGGAGGTCTGCATCACTGATCCACTGCTCACAGTTCTTCCAAGGCACCAATCCTGGCTTCCAGGGATTCTTCTCATACTTGGAACTCACATAGCATCAGTGCAGCCTCCGTTTCAGCTCACAAAGCTGAAAGAAACACCCAGCCTATAGCTCCCTCAGCCGCATGGGTACTACTGGGCCACTACAGGGTCTCCCTGAACTCCTGTAAGGCTTTCTGCATGGTGTTGGGGGTGCCCCTGACATCAGCCCACTCCCATGGAGGGGACCAGGAGGCCAAGAGGATCACAACCAAGTGCCATGGGCTCCATGGGTCTGCTAAGCCATTGAAACTCCCCTCAGAAAAACCTAGGGTCTCTCCTGGGGTCTCACCCTCTTCCCTACTGTGGAGATCCTGCCAACTACACCACTTGTGTTGCAATGGATCAAGGTCATGAAGATCCACTCTTGCCTCTGGTAGACAGAAAAAAAAATGTGGAGCTGTGGGGATGCTTGTAATGCCTTTATTTATGGGTGGGCAACTACTCATACCACAGGCTGTGCACTTCTCTTGTGGGAAGCTCCTGCCTGTTTAAGCACTAGAGGAAAACTAAAACAGAAAACAGCCAAAACCTTACATAACATACCATAACATAACATAACATAACATAACATAACATAACATAACATAACATAACATAACATTAGTTCTGTGCATGCCAGCCCAGTTGGTGTTGTGGGAAGAGTTTATGGGACCCAGTACCAAGGCTATGGGAACACTGCTTCCCTTAGTTACCCAGACACCTGTGTGAGGAAGCCAGATTGCCTCCACTTAGGGTACAGTTCTGGACAGGGCTGGACTCTTGATTTGGGACATGTTTCCAACCACAGGGAAAATGAAAGCACTCAGGGTGGTTCATTGTCAAGGAAGATAAAGGACACACAGGAAAGTGGTGAAAGAAAGGTCCCAGACACTGGGTGGAATCTCACCTGCAAACAGACAGCATCACTTCTTCCTTTGTTGTCTGCAGCATGTATGAGGAAAACGAGAGTCACAAAGAAGAAGGAAGTGTCACTAGATGCATCCGAGATCTCTGAGGGGAAATCCCTGCTCCCAAGAGAACCCCTGTCCTTCCAGTCCAGGCCAACACTTCTCCTTGGATTTGTTTTCTGCGGTTGGTATGAACTGAGTGCCCACTGCAGCCCAGCCTTCCTGTCTCCCCCAGGGAAGTTTGTGTCTGGGCTCACACTGACTTCCCCTCACTATGTCTCTCACACAGTAATACATAGTCAAGTCCTGGGCTCGAAGGATGCTCAGCTCCACATGTAGGCTGTGCTTACAGACTTGCCTGTGGTTATGGTGAGTCTGCCCTGGAACTTCTGCACATAATGTGTTCCACCAGTGTTAGGGTAAACATACCTTATCCACTCAAGCCCTTTTCCTGGGGCCTGTTGTGCGCAATGCATATAGAACCTGGTGAATGTGTATCCAGAAGCCTTGCAGGAGACTTTCACTGAGGCCCCAGGCTTCCTCATTTCACTCCAGACTGCACTACCTGCACCTTGGAGGACACCTGTGGAGAGGAGACAGGAGTGGATAGAAGTCCCCCTTGACTCTTCCTAGTCCCCTTCTCAACCCAAGGACTGGAAAGTCCCTTACATGTAGTCACTGCCACCAGGAAGAGTGCTCTTCAGCTCCAGTCCATGGTGAGAGACTGTCCTGTAAGGACTTCTGTAACAGAGGGTGTGACTGAGGGTGATGCTCTCAAGACACAGACAGACCTATGTTTAAACTAATCTGCCTCTTCTCGTTTGAAGATTCATGAAACAAGTCTTCATAGCTGTCTATTTGACTCTACCTGGGAGAGGATAGAAGACACAGAGACCATACTCAATGGGAGAATCAGGGTTCAAGTCCAAATCAGTGTTATTGTATATAAGTCCCCTTCCAGAACACTGAACTCTGGGCAGATATAGATCCTCCCACTGAGGAACTAGTGTCCACAGGACATGCTCCTCATTGTGACCCCACTTTTGGTGACATAGAGACCACTTGGGTCTGCCTGGCCTTGACAACTGTATGTCTTATTGCTGGGCCAGTGTGTCTCCAAATGCCTGTTCCTAGTGAGTTAATAAAGCCATCCATGTCCTCAGCTCCTTACAATTCAGATATAAAGAAGCCACAGACATACACCCACCGAATGTGGTTCTAATGTCTTACTGAGTTTGGTAAATGACCTGATATTTACCATCACCTCATGGAAAAATATATTTACAGTCACCTCATGTCCAATTTTATTGTTAATAATTTTTTGAGATGAGGAACTTTTAGGCCCTCAGAAAAAAATCTTTCCCCAGCTCCCTTTGAACCTTCTCCCTGGTCAGCAGCCCTGAGCTTGTGGGTCCCATGTGTCCTGTGCTGCCCAGCTGACACCCTGATGGAGAGTTTCCTGTCTGGGATCAGAGGGCCTGGACCTCTCATGGCTGTGTGCTGACTTCAGGGAGCTTTCTCGGGGACACCATGTGCTTAAATATCTCTGGGCACAGAGAACTGGCCATACTAAACCCCAGTGACTCATAGTGAACCCAAACCCAGTGCTCTTTGAATAACCATGGATCCTCCTCTCTGGAGCTGCCTGATTTACTTACACAGCCAATGCCTATGAGTCCAGAAGCTCTTGGTGTATTTGGAAGCCCCTAATGTCCTACAGTTCTTCTATGACCTCTTCTTTAAGGTCCTATCTGAGGATCCCTGCACATGGCCCTAGTCCCACTGCACTTCTACTGCTGAGTAAATCGCATATGTGTGCACACACACACACAGGGATGCTTTTCATGGTAATAAACGTCAGGTCTCCCTTCTCCCTGTTCCTATCACATGGACAGGACCCCTACATAGATTCTAATCCTGGGCATGACTTTCTGAGTGAGTGAGTGAGTGAGTGAGAGCTGACTCTGTGAGAGCCACACTGGTTTTTCATCCTTTGTTGGTGATCCAACTTGATGATTATCTTTCCTTCTACCACCTGCCTTATGAACCCACCTCTGAACCCAGAAACCCAAATGGAGGTAGAGTCACTGTTCAGTGACACCACAGCTGTACCTGTCCATCGCTCTATAACCACTGTCTCCTGTTGCACTTGGGTGTCATGGTTGACACTCATGGACATTCCTGTACTGACCAAGGCATCACAGATGAGAATTTGGACACAACAGGTCATTACCCAAACTCCCATTCAAAGGTGGTCTTCTCTAGGGTAGGGCATGGAGGAGCTGTGGTGATGTCCCATGTGGATTCTGTGTCCTCCAAATCCAGAAATCTGTCAAGTAATGAGATGTTACTTAGTTCCAGGAATGGATGAGAGAATCTGATTGGTTTTCACTGTCTGGGGAATGTCACGGGTGGTTCCTGCCTAGGAGAGTACTGAGAAAGTCCCCACTGCCACAGGACCTTGGACTAGTGGTGGATTTATCAAACATGTGTCAGTTATGTGGTTACATCATTTCAATTTGTGAATATTGTCCTCTAGGTTGATCTTTCCATTATATTGTATTGTCACTCCTTGGACCTGCATCAAGAAAATATCCTTTTAAGAAAATATCTGTCCTGGCTGGCATAGCTCAGTGGATTGAGTGTGGGCTGCAAACCAAAGTGTTGCAGGTTCAATTCCCTGTCAGGGCACATGGCTGGGTTGCAGGCCATAGCCCCCAGCAACCACACATTGATGTTTTTTTCTCTCTCTCTTTCTCCCTCCCTTCCCTCTCTAAAAATAAATACATAAAATATTTAAAAAATAAGAAATAAAGAAAATATTCACAGCAACCTGATGAATCAAATTCATCTGTATTTATTCAATAAATGCACAACACACATGTTCCCATGTGAAGACAATTTGCAGTGGATTATTTTCCAAGATGAATGGATAAAACGTGTTTGCAAGATCAATCACTGAAGACTGCTGTCATGTGGCATGATGTCAGCTTAGTCTGCTGAGGTCACCACAGTGAGCTCTCATGCCATGCAGGATGATTTATTCTGTCTTCCTTAATCACCTCTGATTCTTCACAAGAACTCTGTATTTTCAGTGGGCCTCACATGCCTATGGCATGGGAATGTTAGGAAACACTTTTCAAATTCTAAGGTGAAATTAATTAATGGGATCCTCCATTTTGTTCACCGACACCCACTACTTTTTCTTTTATTTTTTTAGATATTTTATTTATTTATTTATTTTTAGATAGGGGAAGGGAGGGGTGAAAGATGGGCTAAACATAGGGTGAGAAACATAAATGTGTGGTTGGCTTTCACGTGCCCACTACTGGGGACCTGGCCGAAAACCCAGGCATGTGCCCTAGACTGGGAATTGAACCAGTGACCCTTTGATTTGCAGGCCCACACTCAACCATTGAGCCACACCAGCCAGGGAGTACTTTTCCAAGTTAATACTTGAGTATGTTCAGATGGGGAAATTTGGGCAAACTTGAGTGCCATCTGATTTAGGATAAAATTAGTGACATTTCATCAGAGAAGAATAAACAAAAATACATATTTACACTTACATTTCTAAAGAATTGATGCTTACTTTATGGACAATGTGGTGTCCCAATGCCCCATGGCCTGCGGCTGCAGGCAGCAGACCCAGGAGACCTGCTGTTGGAACTCAGTCTGTTCTGAAGTTTGAGGACCAGGGTGCCAGGGCCAGATTAGATCTCCATCCCTGCCACAGAAACCAGCATGCAGGTTGGAAGGGCTTAATGTTCCCTCCTCCAATCATGGTTCCAGCCAATCCCTAGTGGAGTGGAGGGTGCCAACCTCTACTGGGGAAATAATATGCTTTTCTCAACCATCGATTCAATGGAAATTTCACCTGTGAACACACTATGGACAGACCAAGGAAAACTGTCACCCAACAGTTTGGGCACATTGTGATCCAGTCAAAATAAAACAGAAGCCAACAGTCACAAAAGAGCTTTTTAGGAAATGGGTTCCTTGGTCTGAGTTCACATGTGTCTGAATAGTGCATTCAGATAGAGGAGAGGCAACCACTTTAAATTCATCATGGTGCTTGCTTTCTGTTGTATTCACATGTTGAAAGTCAAATAGAGAGGAAGCTTCTTGATCAGAGATGAAACTAAGCCTTCATTAACCTCCAAGTGCTCTGCTCTTGCAGATCTCTTGGTTCCTGAGCACCTCCTGGTATGCTGGGCACTCCCTAAGCTCAGCCCTCCCATCTGCCACAGGAAGGTTTGTGTCTGGGCTTAAGTTGACTTCCCCTCACTGTGTCTCTCACACAGTAATACACAGCTGTATCCTCAGCTCTCAGGCTTTCCGAATGCAGGTACAGCACACTCATGGGATTGATTCTGGAGATAGTAAATCAGGCTTTCATAGAACATGGAACTTCCATCACTCCATATACCTGCAAGCCACTCCAATATTTCTCTAAAGCTTGGTGGACCCACTGCATCCAGTAGACACTGATGATTAATCCACAGGGTATGGAGACTATCAGAGACACCCCAGTTTCATAAGTCCAGGGCAGATCAGGGTATACCCAGTAAAGACGTAAGTCCCATTTGCTGTAACGAGAGTGTGGATGACTGTATAAATCCAGCGTTACCTACACTCCAGGGTTGTATATGCCTGTGGACTCAGAGTCCTCAGTAGAGTCCAGTAGCTTCTGTATTACCTGCAACATAGTCCTTGATCAGCTAAAGTACATCAGGTTCACCTAGAACTGTCATAGCCAGCTGCTGCTAATGTCTGTGTTGGGACATGGACAACTATCATGGACACACACATCCCCTGTTATGTCCCATTTTTATGAGGGGCCTGAGACAATTTATTTAAATAGAAATCATAATGTGAGTGTGAGAAGGTCAGGGGTAACTGTCACTGCTGCAGCTGGTCCTGTGGTCAGACTTGGCCTTCATCACTGTCCTCTCCCAGGCACACTCTGGATCCCTCAAGACTGCCAAATCCTGTGGGGAGTAGGTTTCTATGTGCTTATTGCTTGGGAAGACACAGACCCAGAGCACACGGGGGTTGTGAGCCTTGAGCACCCAGCTCCCATCAGGTGTTTTAAATGATGCAAGTTTTCTCCCTCTTGTTGAAGGCAATTGGAGAGATAATTAGACTCAGGCCTGGCCAGACTGACCCCTCTCTGTCCCTGTTGGGAGCTTCAACCTTGTCTGCAAAGGGGAACAGAGTGAAATTCCATCACATGCACAAAACCTTTTTGTTCAGAAGCTGGTCCAGAGCTGTGAGGACTACCATGGATGAGGCAGTGGTCACAGCCTTGATTTAATTGATACCTAAATGTGCCAACTATGGATGGATCCCTTTCTGAGAATCTCTAATCCATTTCAGGTTTTGACTGCTGACATTAAAAGAAACATTCTGCATGTTGACTCCATAGGTATGGTGAGGGTATTATCCTGCTTAACACCCTGTGCCAGACCATGGGCTGTAGCTCCTGGTTACTGTAATGGGCACTGTGTTAGGGGTGTGGAGAGCATCCTGGGGGGAATGGCGTCTACACCATGAACTGAGTTAGGATGTACAGTGTCTATTGGAAAATACTGGCATGTGTCCTCAGGTACAAACACATGCAGGGCCCAGTTCAAAGCCTGGAATCCATCCTCCACAGCTGTACTAGCCTCTCTGCTCCCAGGATCTCTAAAATCGTGGGGTGACTGTGCCCCATGTTCTTGTTCCTCCTGTGCACTTTTTACCCCTCAACGAGTTGCAGGATCACTGGCCCTAAGAGACCTCACATAAGATCTCATGTCATGGAATCAGATAGCAGCACCTTGGAAACTTACTGTAAAAGAAGCTCCCAGTAGAAAGATCACACCCATGTGTAAATCAAGTCCATACTCATGAAGAGTAATTTTTATCTCTCCATGGTGGGTTAGGCCTGAATAAGCTGACTCACCTTGAAACGACTGGTATGTATCCCACAGGATGAGGGCAGACTGACAGGTGGTCATGGTGTCTATTCCACGTCAGCTCAAGGGTGCAGAGGGAGGGAGACTTGATATGAACAGAGTGGGCTTGAGAAACACTGGAGCAATATTGGAAGGACCACCTCAGATCCCTGAACTCTGACCTCCCCTGACCTTTGACCTAGAAGAAAAGCCTTCCTTTGCTTGGGGTGTGGGCTCACTCTAATAGCAATGCAATTGAAATGGACCTGGAGTACTAATTACTTAGGAATATCAACAGGGTTAGCCTTAAATTTCATTAGGATTTTTCCATAAGATGGTTCTGCTAGTGCTTAGTTGTATTTAACTTCATTCAACACACTTTGGTACGATTATATTATGACAGCTGTAACATCAGAATGCATGTACAAACCTTATCAAAATAGGTGAATTTTTGTGTGATCATTTTAATGTGGAACATGGAAGAAAATAAGCAACATTTTCAGCATAGCATGCATTATTATTTGAAGAAATGTAAAAATGCAACTGAAACACAGGAAAATATTTCTGCAGTGTATGGAGTTCTTGTGAGTGATTGAACATGTCAATAGAGGTTTGTACCTTGGCTGGTGTGGCTCAGTGGACTGAGTGCTGGACTGGAACCAAATGCTCTCTGGTTTGATTCCTAGTCAGGGCACAGGCATTGGTTGTAGGCTGGGACCCCATTTGGGGAGTCATGGAAAATGCAACCACACATTGATGTGTCTTTCCCTTTCTTTCTCCCTCCCTTACCTCTCCCTAAAAATAAATAAATAAAATCTTCATTTAAAAGAGTGGTTTGTATTGTAAATATATATGCACCTAACATAGGAGCACCCAAATGCATAAATAAAATCTTAGAGAACTTCAAGAAAGATATCGACAGCAACACAATTACAGTAGGGTTTTTTAACACCCCACTGACAAAAATGGACATATCTTTCAAACAAAATATCAACAAAGATATTGTGGCATTTAACAATGTCCTAGAGGAAATGGACTTAACTGATTTTATATATATATATATATATATATATATATATATATATATATATACATATATATATATATGAAGCCCTTCATCCCAAAGAAGCAAAATGCACATTCTCTTCAAATGCACATGGAACATTTTCAAAGATAAACCACATAATAGGACACAAAGCAAATCTCAATAAATTCAAGAAAATTGAAATTACATCAAGCATTTTCTCTGACCATAACAGACTGAAACTAGAAACCAACCCCAAGTTAAGAAACCCAAAACACTCAAAATCATAAAGATTGAATAGCATGCTATTAAACAATGAATGTGTCAAGAATGAAATTAGGGAAGACATAAAAAAAAGTTTCTGGAAGCAAACGAAAATGAACTCACAGTAACCCAAAACTTATGGGACACAGCCAAGGCAGTCCTGAGAGGGAAGTTCATAGTGATACAGGCCTACCTAAAAAAGATAGAAACATTTCAAACAAACCACCTAACACTATGCCTACAAGAACTCGAGAAACAAGAACAAAGACAGCCCAGAACAAGTAGAAGGAAGGAAATAACTAAGGTCAGAGCAGAATTAAATGACATAGACACTAAAAGCACAATTCTATGGATCAATGAGTCCATGAGCTGATTATTTGAAAAGATAAACAAAATCAACAAGCCTTTAAGCAGGCTCATCAAGAAAAAAAAAGAGAGAGAGAGAAAGGATCCAAATAAACACAATCAGAAATGAAAGAGGAGAGATTATAACTGACACCACAGAAATACAAAGGATTGTAAGAAATTACTATGAAGAACTGTATGCCAAGAAATTTGAAAACGAAGGTAAAAAGGACAAATTTCTAGAAAAATATAATCTTCCAAAACTCAATAAAAAAGAAGCAGAAAGCCTTAACAGACCAATAACAGCAAAAGAAATTGAAGCAGTAATCAAAAAGCTTCTGACACACAAAAGTCCGGGTCCGGATGGTTTCATAGGAGAATTCTGCAAAGCATTTACAGAAGTGCTAAACCCCTAGCATTCACAGACTATTCCAAAAATTCAGAATCATGGAAGACTCCCAAACTCGTTTTATGAAGCCAGCATCATCCTAATGCCAAACCCAGATAAAGACACAACAAAGAAAGAAAACTTTAGGCCAATATCGCTGACGAAGATTGACGCTAAAATCCTCAACAAAAATATTGGCAAACCACACCCAACAATACATTTAAAAGATCATACAGCATGACCAAGTGAGATTCATCCCAGGGATGCAAGGATGGTTCAATATTTGCAAATAAGTAAATGTAATACCTCACATAAACCAAAGCAAAGACAAAACTCACATGATCATATCAATAGATGAGGAAAAAGCATTTGATAAGGCACAGCACCTTTATGTTTATGATAAAAACACTCAGCAAATTGAGAATAGAGGGAGCATTCCTCAACATAATAAAGACCATATATGAGGGACCTACAGCCAACATCATACTCAATGGGCAAAAATTAAAATATTTTCCACTAAGATCAGGAACAAGGCAAGACTGTCTACTTTCACCACTTCTATTCAATATAGTACTGGAAGTTTTAGCCACAGCAATTACACAAGAAAAGGAAATAAAAGGCATCCAAATTGGAAAAGAGGAAACAAAACTGTCATTGTTTGCAGATGACATAATAATGTACATAGAAAATTCTATAGACTCGGGCAAAAAACAATTGATCCACCTAATAAACAAATTTGGTAAAACAGTGGGATACCAAGTCAATATCCAGAAATCAAAGGCATTTTTATATACCAACGATGAAACAGCAGAAGCAGAAATTTAAAAAAAAATACCATTAGATATTAAAAAAGGAAAATAAAATACCTAGGAATAAATCTAACCAAGGAAGTAAAAGACCTGTATGCAGAAAACTTCACAAAACTGAAGAAAGAAATGAAAGAAGACACAAACAAATGAAAACATATACCCTGTTAATGGATCAGAAGAATTAACATCATCAAAATGTCCATACTACCCAAAGCAATTTACAGATTAAATACAATATCTATTAAAGTAGCAATGTCATATTTCACAGACATAGAACAAATACTTCAGAAATTTATATGGAACCATAAACAACCCAGAATAGCTGCTGTAATTTTGAGAAAGAAAAGCAAAGTAGGAGGGAATCACAATACCTGATGTGAAACTGTATTACAAGGCCACTGTAATCAAAACAGCCTGGTACTAGCATAAAAACAGACACATGGACCTATGGAACCAAACAGAGAGTCCAGAAATAAACACAAGTCTCTATGGTCAATTAATATTTGACAAAAGGGGCAGCAACATAAAATAGAGTAAAAACAGTCTTTTCAACAAATGGTGTTGGGAGAACTGGGAAAAAAAAAAAAGAAACTCGAGCACCAACTTACACCATATACAAAAATAAATTTAAGGTGGATAAAAGATTTAAGTATAAGTCATGTCACTATTAAAGTCCTAGAGGAGAACATAGGCAGGAAAATCTCAGATATTTCATGCAGCAACATTTTTACTTTTATGTCCCCCAGAACATGGGGCATAAAGGAAAGAATAAACAAATGGGATCTCAGCAAAATAAAAGCTTCTGCACAGCTAAAGAAAACAGTATTAAAATAAAAAGATAACCAACTGTATGGCAAAACATATTTGCCAATGATACCTCAGACAATGGTTTAATCTCCAAAATATATAAAGAACTTACACGACTCCACTCTAAGAAGACAAGCAACCCAATTAAAACATGGGAAAAGGACTTGAACAGTCACTTCTCTGAGGAGGACACACAGAGGATCCAGAGACACATGAAAAGCTGCTCAATATTGCTAGTTATCAGAGAGATGCAAATTAAAACCACAATGAGATACCACTTCACACCAGTCAGAACGGCCATCATAAACAAAGCAACAAACAACAAGTGTTGGAGAGGTTGTGGAGAAAAAGGGACCCTGGTGCACTGTTGGTGGGACTGCAGACTGGTACAACCACTATGGAAAGTAGTATTGAAATTTCTCAGAAAACTAACAATGGTTCTGCCCAACAATTCCACTACTGGGATTATATCCTAAGAACCCTGAAACACTAATCCAAAAGAACCTATGCACCCCAATGTTCATAGCAGCACAATTTACAATAGCCAAGTGTTGGAAGCAATTTAGGTGCTCATCAGTAAATGAATGGATGAAAAAATTATGGTACATTTACACAATGGAATTCTATGCAGTAGAAAGAAAGAAAGAGTTCCTACCCTTTGCTACAGCATGGATGAAACTGGAAAGCATTGTGCTAATTGAAATAAACCAGGTGGTGAAAGACAAATACCATATGATCTCACCTTTAACAGGAGCCTAAACAACAAAACAAATGAATAAGCAAAATATAGCCAAAGGCACTGAAATAGAGAAGAGGCTGACAGTGTCCAGAGGGGAGAGGGAAGGGAATATCAGGGGAAAAGGGGGAACGGTTTACAGGAACAAGTATAAGGGACACATGGATAAGAAACTAGGGGAGGGTGGAAATGGGAGGCAGGGAGGGGAGGGCTAGGTGGATGGGCTGAGATGGGAGTAAAAGAGAGAAAATTGTACTTCAACAACAATTAAAATAAAATTAAAAAATAGTGGTTTGTGAAGATTTATGCTGGAGATTGCTCGCTGGTGGAAGACTCAAGGGCTATACTCCATGACTGGGTAGACCAGCTAAAGTTGATAGTGATAAAATCAAGACATTAATTGAGAAAAGTCAATGTAATATCACATGAGAGATAGCTGACATACTCAAAACATTGACAATCAAGCTTTGAAAAGTGTTTTCACAAGCTCGGTTATGTTCATTACTTTGATGTTTGGGTTCTACATAAGTTGAACAGAAAACAAAACAAAACTTCTTGACTATGATTTCACATGCAATTATCTACTTAAATGCAAAGAAAATGTTCCTGTTTCAAAAAAAAATGTGATTGGTGATGAAAAGAGCATATTTTGCAATGATGTGGAATGGAAGAGATTATTGGGGAAACAAAATTGACCACCACCAACCAAAACACAGGCCGATCTCAACCAAACAAGTTGATGCTATGTGTATTGTGGTATTGAAAGAGAATCCTCTATTATGAAAAAGCTCCTTTTGGAAAATGAAACAGTGGATTCTAACATCTACTGCTCCCAATTAAATCAACTAAAAGCATCGTTTGACAAAAAGTGCCTGGAATTAGTCAACAGAAAACACAGATTTTTCAATCAGGATTATGCAAGACCATCTGTTTCTTTGCTGACCAGGAAAAACTGTCTCAGCCTGACTGGGAGGTTCTTATGCATCCGCTCTAAACACCAGACATTGCACCTTTGGATGTTCATTCATGTCTGTTTTTACAAATTTTTCTTAACGAAAAAAAAAATCCAATTCCATAGAAGACTGCAAAAGAAACCTAGAACAGTGCTTAGCTCAAAAAGTTAAAACATGTTGGGAAGATGGAATTATGAAGTTTCCTGATAAATGGAAGGAGGCAGTAGAACAAAATGGTGACTACATTGTTCAATGAAGTTATCGGTAAAAATGAAAAAAAAAATTGTCTTTTAGTTTCACTTAAAACTGAACAAATCTTTTGGTCACACCAATAGTGTAAACTCCTAGAACATATAATATAAACATAAATAAAATGGAGGAACTGTGAAAAGGGCATGGTAAAGATCCAGAGCATAGTTTTCTGAGAAACATAACAAAATACATTAATTCCAGAAGTTGAAAGTGGTCAGTGAGGGCAGACACTGTGAGGAGGCTGTGCAGAATGAGACTCATGGCAAAGATGTACTATCTCTGGATCACTTGAGATGTGCCTTTTTATGGTACATATTTAATGGAGCTAGCAACTGGCCTGACAATGTGATTCTGAGTGGATTTATCAAAACATCCTTCATTCAGATGTGTACTAAGATTTATTCTCATCTCAAAGACATTCCCCTGACTTTCTCCACCTTGTAAAGTGTAAATCTTAGCTCATTATATTTGGTCTCATTGATCTTCCCATAAAAGTATTTCTGGATATGGGTTCATTTCTCGATCCTCTGCTAGGTCTACTCCACAATACTGGGCTCACTAACACTGACTGTGTATCTGGGCTGTGGTCACTGAGGAAATCGAAAACACTGTGAGTGGCTAGTCCACCTGCTGTTCATGGGCTGTCATCTACTGCAGCCACCCATGGGCTTGCCCATCACGGTGCCCTGTGCCCAGTCCTTCCACCTGGTAAAATTATAACTAAAGTATGTGAGTTATTAGAGGTGCCCTGTGGTCAGCAGCTTGTTGGACTCACACATGGCACAAGCATGGCCTGAACCAGGGCCTAAGACACATGTCATTATAACTGACACCCTAACAATCTTGAAGGGGCATTAAAGACAGGCCACACAATCAGAGAATATACACTTAAATTGCATATTTGATGAAGGACTGCTGTCATGAATACACAATGCATCTGCAAAAAGAAGAAAACAAAACAACAAACTAAACCTAAGCCACTCATTGGAACAAACACCTGCTCAAATGATGCAAGAGATTGGAAATCAGTGTGGCATTTTCCACACAACATGAAAACAGGAGATCAACATGACCATCAACCAAGTGTCCAGTGCTCTGTTCCAATAGAACACACTCTGGATATGGAAGAGAGAGTCCCCTTGCCATTGCTGCTTTACCCACATGGCCAAAGCATGGGAACCATCTGAATGCCCTTCAGGGGATGAATAGATGGAGTGTGTTATATATTCACAATGCAGAGTTACTACCCTGCCTTAAAACAGAAGGAATTCTGTCATAAACCACAGTGTGGGTGACACTGCAAAATGCCGAGCCATGTGCACTAAGTCCTCAGGAAGGACCAGCACTGCGTGACCCAACAGAGGAGAGTCTATGAGTCAGCAAAGCTCATTGACAGAGGAGGCAGGAAGGTGCTTTCAGCACAGGAAGAAATCAGGAAGTGGGTGTTCCCTGGCTGGAAGTTTCCATCTTGAGGCAGAGTCAGGGCTATGGTTCTACGTTAGAGCATCAACCTGAATTGAGTGTTTTACACTCAGGGATTTGTGGTGGGTGTACACTAAGCACATGTGAAGGGTTCTCCCTGTGAGAGGGTGACTGGAGAGGGACGGTGTTAAAGTAGAGTGGGAGCAGCCATTCCAGACAAACCACCTGGCAAGTCTTCCTTGTCCAGCCTGTGTGGGGTGTGAACTCAGCACACTCACCTTTGGACTGGGCCCCCAACACTGCATTTCACACAACTGTTTGCACAGGTGACAGGGAAGAGGTATCCTGACTACAGGGCTGGCAATTGCAGACACTGTTTATAATTTGCATCACCATGTGAAGGGCAGATTAACTTACCTTGTCTGCAGTGATAGAATTCCCTCCCCTCTAGTCCTGTACCTGCATGCCTCCCTGTCTGACAAACACCCCTTCCTTCAATCCAGTCACAGCAGCATTAGGGCTTCTGCCTGATCCATGCTTCCCAATGAACATTGCTTTGTGAACTCAGATGAACATTGGTTGCTGCTCACTTTGTTCTTTTATTATTACAGTATCATTACAGTAATGAAAGGAAATACTGATGTGAGCTACTGCATGAGTGAGCCTTGAGAATATGCTGAGTGAATTGATGCAGGCACATATGAGCAAACACCAAATGGCCCTTCATAGTTTGGGACCTTTAGACAGTCCAGCTGCAGAAGGAAAGGGCATTATGGTGGGTGTCCAGAGATGCAGGGAGGGGCATGGTGGAGCTGTCTTTTCAAGGAAGAAACATCCTACAATGCAGGGGTTATGTTCCAGAGATGTACTGCTCATCGCTGTATTTGGGCATGCACTCAGTCTAGGACAAGGCTAGATCTTGCTTGGAGTGCACACCACAATGGAAAATAGGATCAGAGAGGACTTCAACTCCAGCATGAGGACATGAAGAGCTTCTATGGCTTCAGCCCCAGCCAGAGTGCAGAAACTCTTTAAAAGTTCTACCATGACTGGAGATGGTCCTATTGGAACACCAATGATAAAGAAGAATTTGATCCCGAAAAGATGCTGACAGTGGGAACAGCTAGACAACATAAACGCCCTCCATTCTGTGTTGCAGTGCAGCAAATTCATTCAAGAAAGGCGCATTCAAGAGCACAGACTCCGTGTTGCCATCTCCTGGCCACAGGGTCCCCTTTCCAGATGGAAAAATATCAGTTTCCCTCATTCAACCCCAACCTGCTGTCTGCAGAGGCTGATCTTCAGGCAGGTGCCACTGAAAGACAGGACTCACTGTCTCTAATCCACCCCATTCTTGGGCACAGCAGCCCTCAGACCCTAGGTCCCTGATTGGCTCACCATGATTTGCCTGGTAGAGTTCACCCACAAGGACAGGCATGCCATGAAGATGGGAGCTATCACATTATCAGATCTTAGCCCTCAGACCCTTACTGAGTGAGGAATGAAGTCACCTTGGTCCCCAGTGGCAGCTAAATAAGCTGCCTCAGTATTTTCAGGACAAGTGCTGGAAATCATCCATCAGGCGGAGTTTCAGATATATTTCCATGGAGTTGATGTCATTTCTAGAAGCATGTGGAGGCACTGTAGGCATGGATGTGGGTAAAAGAAATTGCAGTAGATGGGGAATGAGTGCTGTGTCAGCTGCTCTGGAGGCCTCTGCCTTTAGGAAAACCAAAGACAGAGGCTCCTGGGCAGACAGCTTCTGTCAGGACAACATGAGGCCTCGTGGTGGATGCTGTGCACTCACAGCAACCTGGAAGTTGGTGCTTCTATGTGTGGAGCTGCCCATCCCTCAGGGTACTTCTGAGAATGTGGGAACCCTCAGTCTTCATGGAGTGAAGCTTCCCACTTGGGAATAGGGTAAGGAACAGAAAGCCTAGCCAGCCACAACCATCTGCATTGGCCAAGTGAACACCAGGACATACCCCTTTGCTGTCTCTGAGACTGGTTCCTTCCATGTTGATCAATCACTGAGACCCACCTGCATTTATGTCTGTACCTGCTGATTGTTATTTTCACAGAGGGGAGAAATGCATTCATGGATGTTCCCTAGCTTGCTTATTTTAAAAGTGGAAGCACTTTTGGGTGGTTTGTATCTTTTAACACAGATAAATAAGACTGCATATTTGCTTGCTTGCTTGCTTGCTTGCTTGCTTGCTTATTTATTTATTTATTCATTTATTTATTTATTTATTTATATGTAGCATTTATTCTCCTAGAGGAAAGACTGCTAGAGGGACTTGAAGGTCATGCACTAGTAAAATTTGATAAGAAACTGTGATGCATTTAGTTAAGAGGAAATAACAGGATATAGAAGGACTTGATGAAGGAGGGGTACCCAGTCACTGCTGATATGTAATAGTGATCAGAGATTGTCACCTCTTCATTTATTTTCTGCCTTGAGAATCTGAGAAATCAGATTCAAAGAGAAGAGGGAAGCATTGCCCCTGGATGCAGCTGAGAGCACTGAGAGGAAATACCTTCTCCCAGGAGTAAGAACCTTCCTTCCCCACCCAGGTACACACCTACCCCCGGGGCTGTTCTCTGTGCCCAGTGGGATCTGAGCACCTCCTGGTGTTCTGAGCAATTCCTACAACCCAACCCTCTGGTATCCTGCCTGAGGTTTGTGTCCGAGCTCACACTGATTTTGCCTCTATAATACATGGCTGTGTCATCAGCCCTCAGGCTGTTCAGTGTCAAATAAACTTGGGTCTTGGAGGTGTCGCTGGCGATGCTGAGTTGGGATTTCATCATCGGGCTGTAGTTTGTGCTTCCATTACTCCATATAGCACTCCATTTGAGGCTCTTCCCTGGTGCCTGGAGGGTGCAGTGCACACCATTGCTTGTTATAGAGAATCCAGAGACAGTGCAGGTGAGGGAGAGGGTCTGTGAGGGCTTCACAAGTCCCGGGCCCAATTCCTGCAGCTGTGCCTGGGACAGGGCACGTGGGGACAAGAGATATCAATTTCTGTCAGTGACATGCAGTCACCACCATCCCATAGACCCATGTCTGACCTCTGAGACACTCACCCTGGGTGGCTGTCACCAGACACAGGAGACCCAGCAGCCTCATTTTCTTCCAGAGCAGAGCTCTGCCTTCTTCAGAGAGCTCAGCTCCACATGAGGAGAGAGCTGTGAACCCCCACTCTCCAGGGGAAGATTCACCCTGGAGCAGGAAGTCAAACCTACATGTGGGGCAGCCTTTGGCATATAAGTAGAGAGGCACTGAGGTCAGGCACCCTGGTTATTCTGGGACCTCTGTATGGCCATCTCTTCTCTGGAGCTCACTCAACATTAAGTCAGAGATAAGGAATCCCTTGGTTCATGAGGCACATTGGAGTTGAAAAGTTGGAATAGATGAGTAAGTGACATATTGAAATCTCATGCTTCTTTCAAACAGATTTAAAGTGGATTAGCACAGATTCAGACAGTTTTGGATCCCAAAACTGTAGTGTACCCATAATTACCAAAATATTATATTATAATGTCATACAAAGGAGGTCTATATTGGTAAAATAGTTAAAAAATGAAGGACAGTCATTCTCAGCATCTTGTATCTTACGATGTCATTTTGATCTGAGGAACTCCCTGCTGTGCACAGGTAGGAGGGACATTCTTGATTCTTAATGTTGGAAATGCTGTTATTGTGTGTACAGCTCACTGCACAAACTGTTCCCTTCTACAAGACCAGGGCACACTGCAAGGGCCCCAAACCAATCACATAAGTAATGGTTCCCTTTTCACATGGACACATGATTGAAAATGAAATGAGTGATTGTTCCAGTGTACAATTCAGAACCTTTAATCAGATGGAAGGTTCTTGCAACGGAATAGTGGATCTGTTTTCTCACTCTAGTGTTGTCAGTGATTTTGTGTGTTCAGAGGAAAGGAAATGAGAATTCCTAGCACAGCTTTGCTCACAGGAAAGGGAACTTCAACTATAACAGGAAACCCTCACTCCCAGCCACCCTCGCCTCTGTTTCTGGATATTCTCACTGTGGTCAAAGGATGCTGGGCTCCCCCACAACACATAATGTTGTTAAAGTATAATGCCATTATACTTTACCAGACATTACTTGGAAGTATGTTCTCAGTCTAAGTGTGTCTTTTAACTCCCTTAATGTAATATCATGGTTTGCTGGCACATATGTTTTTAATTATACAATGGTCAATTAATCACTATTTTTATGGTCCATTATTACATGATGTTAAAAAAATCTCCCCAGAAAGTGGTCAGCCTCCATTGTCCATGCTGATTGGTTACAGCAGCCATCGGGACTACAACAGGTTCTGGTACCGGGAGTGGATCACTCCTGGAAAGATACCCACAATTCTGGAAGTGACTTTGAAACTTGTTAAAAGGAGGATGCTGGAATGATTTTGTGTCACATGACAGAGATACACCTGATGTTCATGAACAGAGTGTTACCAGAAATAAGGGATTTGAGACATTTCATCTGAGGTTCCAGAAGGAACTATAGGACATGATAGAGACAGATTATATTACCTTAGAAAGTAACTAAATATTTATGGACAGACATTTGTTAGCAAGAGAAATGCTTAAGATTCTGCAGGTAGACATCAAGGAAAATAAAAAAAAAACATGCCATTGGAGAGGGGTGGGAAGGGGACTCCTCGTGATTCACAGTCACATTTTTGCAATGCTTCTGTTACATTTGGCAACAGTCACAGGTCTAGGGGATTAGGAGGTGGCTACCATTATGCTCATTATTCCTTTTGCATCACCATGAATTATTGAAGCTGAATAATTCATCCTGGCTTCTTTTATGAAATCTCTCAACACTACAGGGAAGAGAGGACACCCGTGACTGCAGGAGCCACAGTGACAGTATCTGTATGAGGACCCATAGTTTCACTGCACCAAGACCTTTCTCTCCATCCATCTTCACCATCCTCATCTTCAGCATGATCATCATCACCATAACCATATTCATCATCACCATCATTATCATTTTCATCATTACTCACATAGTGGTAATTGTTCTTATTCAATCCAGTATGGTTGTTATCCATACATAATGATTATTTACCTCATTATTTGCTCATTTCTTGGTTAAGTGGAATAAGTAGTCAGATTTTATTTTATTTTATACTTGACTGATGGCCACTGATGGGGCATTCCTGCCTCTTCTCCATCTGCTCTGCACAGGAAACCTGATAAGAAAGCCTGGGTCTCCTCTTAAAACATCACTGGGATATTGAAAGCCCCAAGCAAGTCCCTGTTACCTGATTACCCTCCCCCACATGACTTTGACAAAATGAAAACCCTGAGCCACTCTCAGTTCCTGACTGTCAAATTTTGTCAGACTTGCTGAGGGACTTCTCCCAGACATTTCAGCTCTTTTCATGTGGCACTCACTCCATATTCCCTTCAGGTGTGGGTGTGTCATCAGCCTGGACATCCACACCAAGCTGTCAGGTGCCCTTCTGCCTCTGCATTGTGTCACCTACTCTTGGTGCTGTGAACATGATGTCAAGTCGGTGACTGTCACCACAGGGGTCTTTCCCCTCTGGTGTTGGGTTCATGTGCCTTTGGTGCTTGTTGCCCAGCATGCCTCAGTGGGGCACGTGCATGTCCTACTGCTGGCTGATTTGGATACTGAGCTGTGTGGGGCTGGGCTGCACTGTTGGGTCCATGAGAGCCTCAGGTTAGATTCAGCTGACATGGGTCAAAAGGTTGTAATGATTCATTGGAATTGAACACAATACTGTCCAAAAAATAGTGTATCTTTTGTACGCATGGGAATATATTCTTTCATTACAGCATTTTCTAACTCACAGACTTCATAGGTGGGCACAGAATCAGAAATAAAGATATGGTACCCAAGGGAAATGGTTGCAGGCAGTGGAAAATTCACAGTAAACCAGCCTGAACCTCCAACTCCACCTGCTCCTTGGATGGTCCTTTTGCTCTGGACCCTCTGCATTACCTGTTGGCTGTAGCTCCTACTGCTGGGAAGTTTGTGTTTGGGCTCAGGCTGACTGGCTCCCCCCCTCCTTCTTTTGCACAGAAATGCACACCTTTTTCTCAGCTCACAGGCTGTTCACTTGCAGGTACCTTGTGTTCTTGCCATTCTCTCTGGAGATGGTGAATAGGCCCTTCAAAGATTTGGCATAATAAGTGGTTCTTCCATCCACATTAATGTTTGAGACCCACTCCAGGCCCTTCCCAAGAGTCTTGAAGACCCAGCTCATGAAGGAGCTACTGAATGTGAATACAGGCCACACAGGAGTGTCTCAGACTCCCTAGGATGCACCAAAAGTCCTCCAGACTCCAATGGCTGCACCTCCCATTAGAACCTGCAAATACAAGCCACACCTCTCAATGGACATCCTACTTAGATAAACTTTACCCAACCACTGTTCCTCTCAGACATATCCACTCACATACTCTGTGTCTTTCATTACCCATACATTACCTCTTAAACTAACAAGGAAAACCCAGATGAGCCCATATTCCATGGTGAGAGATGTATAGTCTGTCTTTAGCAGGGACTGGGTGCACCTAGGAATCCTGGGTTGGGCTCCTGTCCCATAGCTGAAAGCTTGGGGCTGGGCTGCTTTTCATGAACAGAGGGACCCTTATTTGCATGTTCTCCTACTATATAGGGTGCTATGTGGTTGGACAATGACATGAGGGGCATGATTCCAGAGCGTGACTTGTCCAAGGAAATATGTCTGCTAAGAATCACTCCCCAGTGCTGGCCAATTTTTTTCAGTTGGTTACAGTGACCACCTGTAACTGAAAGGATACAGGTTCAATCCCAGGTCTGGGTGTGTACGAGAAGGAATGTCTCTCTCTCTCTCCCTCTCTCTCTCTCTCTCTCTCTCTCTCATAATGTCCTCTTGTGAATATAAAATAATACTATGAAAAATAAAAGAATGACTCCCTTCATTTGATCCTGTGTGTTCCCCAGTGACCCAACTGATTAAGGGGGCTGGTACATGACCTAGGAGAACAGATTTGAGTAATTTGCCATAAAAAGAGAGGGATTTATAATTAAAGATGCCTTTGAAAGTCACAAGTAATGAACAAACCAAGATAGATCAACCCTCACAATGAGAGGGAGAAATACAATTTAGAAGTCTGTGTTCAGGAGACACAAAGTACCATCTGATACCACAACCTATACAAAGTGTCCAGAGAATGAACTAGGTGCATAGTGTGACACTGGAGCACAAAGATCCAGTGTTGGTGGAGGTGTAGTGTCTGTGTGGATCATTGGAGACAGATGAGTGAACTCCACAGAGAAGGATACAATTCTTTCAGGCCATATTTCTTCAGTTGATCTCAGTGCTTAATGTGCAGCAGTCTCACTGCCTCATTTATGTTTTAGTTTCTAAACTCTGTGGCTCAGACACAGGAGCAACTCTATGAGAACTGTATCTGCTTAGGTGAAGATGAAGGTAAAGATTGTCATATATGTATGTTTATATTATAGAAATTTTATTATAGAGAAACTTGATCTAATGCCTAAGATGATATAACAGAGAAAAATGAAGTGATAATTAATATGAAGAAAGTATTTATATTTATCCATTGATTATAGAATAAATAAATCCTTTAAATAGTCTCCCCTTAGTGGGGTTGCTGGGTCTAACTTTATTTAAAATGGTCAACAATTGCAGTTCCATCTTATTTTCACCATCAGCATCTGTGGCTCTGTGGACATGTGATGTAGCTCTAATCAGAACAGCAAGAAACATGTTTGCCCCAGATTCATTTCAAGTCAGTTTCAGAGGCTTCATCTCCAACCTCTTTCATCTGTTTTCATTTCTGAGTATGACACTTGTGCATGCTGTCACCTCATCCAAACAAGATGGGTGTCACCTGGGTGTGAGATCCCATGCTGTGTGGATCAGTGTGCAGGGCTAGGAAGAGACCCTCGCAGGCACATGGATGGTGGGATTATCCAGGCCTGGAGCCAACACGTCTACAGTAATTATTTATATCATGATCTCCTTCCTCATGTAGCAACTTAAAGTTCTTTTATGTCATTTTTTTTCTCAGAAATACCCTCACTTAGTAATCTAGTAAGTGATATACTGAGTTGGCAAAAATTTTGTTTGGATTTTCTGTATCATGGTCTAGCAGCACTTAGTTGTCTTCAACTTCATTTGAAACAATGTTGTTAGATTTTATTGTCACAGCTGTTACATTAGTGTGCACCAAACAAACAAACAAACAGAACCCTGTAAATGGGCTGAGAATGACCCATTGACCATGTGTTCACCTTGCTGCCTTTTCACAGAGTAGCCAAGTGGCAAAGCCTCCATGTCCTGGGCTCAATTCATGTTTCTGAATCTTGGAAAGGGTAAAATGGACCTACATTTGGTTACACACTCAATTTATATAAGGAATAGAGTGTGCTTTGCAACCCCCACATACACACATATCCATGGAGTCATGCACACTTCATTCAGATGTGCATTATTGTTCATGTTGTCCAAGGAATGTAGTAGAGTAATGTGCAACAGTGTAAAATAAATCTACACACATCGGGTACCACTTTGTGTGGTTTTGGAGACTGTAGCCCTGTGAGAGCAAGCTCTGAAAAAGATTAGTAAATCTCCCTGGAAAACAAGGTCATAAGGCAGGTGGCAGGCATGACTCGATTCTAACACTGAGGGTACATTGGGAATCAGGCCTGAAATGTACAATTTTGTTGTTTGAAGCTGGTCTGCTCAGCGATAAGCCCTCTTAGTATACACTAGATGTTTGAGTTCAAGGCATAAGGGGTGAAACACCTTGCTTCATGATACATGAAGCAATCTAGCATCTGAATGACTCACAGACCCCAACCAGAAAATAATAATGTGTTACTTTAATTGTTATCTATAGATAGTGTTAGTTTTTTATGACTGTAGCTTGTTGGACATTGATTGATAAGCTATGCACATGTGTTGTTTCCCCCTGCACTTCCCAATCCTAATACAATCTGTGTAGGAGAAGGGCTTGGGACATTCTGCACTAGAGGTAATCGCCACCCCCTTTCCCTCTGAAGCAACAACATTGAGGCCAGGATGACTCTTTATTCCCATCTACATTGGCCCCCCAGGAACCTAGCTAGCTGAGATTCTCTCCTGCACAGACATATTAAACTCTTCTTCAAAAGAAAAACTTCATCTAACTATTGAAATGAAGTGGAAGTCCAATGTAAGTTCATGTAATGTACGAACAGTGGTCATTTAACCCTTCATTATGATTTAAATGAATTGCATTTAACTTTCTTCCAAAGTGTCCCTGCTAGGATGCCCTGTACCATAGCTAATGGTGGTGCTGAGAATGAGTGTCATTGTCTTACTCCCGATCTTAGAGAAAAAGCTTCCATTTTTCACCGCTGAGGATGATGTTATCTGTGGGATATTATACATGACCTTTGTTATATGTGGCATTTTCCTTATATTTTAGTGTGTTAAGTGTTTTCCTTCTGAGGAAAGTGTGTTAGATTTTGTCAACTTTCATCCATTTATTGAACACTTGATGTGGAAAGGGCAGTATCACCAAAAATGGTGCCGGGTTCACTGGATATGCATGTGCAGACAACAAAACAAAATCCTATTCTGTTCCATACAAAAAAAAAGTCAAAATGGATTAAAGATCTGATTATAAGACCTAAAAGTACAAAACTCTGAGAGCAAAGTATCACAAAAATTATGATTGAATTACATTCATCAATAATTTATTCAATATGACATAAAACCACAGTAAACAAGAAGAAACAGAGACAAATTTGTTTCCATTAAACTGAACCTCACATGTACGTGAAAAGAGTACCATCAGCAAAGTGAAAAACAAGCTACATGTGGGGAAATATTTACAAGTCATATATCTGATCACACATTAACATCCAGAGTGTAAAAAGAAGTACAACTCAACATCAAATATCCAAGTGAGAAAAGAAAGCATTTTGAACATAAACAAGAGATTAGAAGGGATGGTAAGACCATGCATTTGGTGGAACCCTCTTCACTATTGGTGGGAATGTGAGTTGGTGTAGGTACTAAAGAAGAAAAATAGGGATGTTCCTCAGAAAATTAAAAACAGAACTGCGTCATTACCCAGAAATTCCACCTCCAAATAGGTATCCAAAGGGAATGATATAACTATAAAAGACTTAAGCGTTGTTCCATGTTGATTTTCACATTATATACAGCAGCCAAGACATGGGCAAAGAAAGTATACATAATGGG
>NW_025333502.1:0-107492 GCF_019186645.2 Phyllostomus hastatus | reverse complement strand
GGTTCCATGAAATCCTCTGGCGATAGATCAAGGGGGCGGCAGAAAGCAACCTGGGGAAATCTCTGGGATTGGATAAAAAACAAACTGGAGAAACTTCTTTCCCCTTGGTGGGTACAGGACAGTTAATGTTTAACATTTCAGCACCTGGAGAAGGGCAGCCATTTTTAGTACCTCAAAGAATTGGGACTGACACCTAAGTGACATCATAGGTTGATCCATTTATCCTAATCCTTTCACATTGTTTTACTTTAGCACAGGGGAGAAGGCCTTTTCCAGTTCATTCTGCCTAATTTTATAGGCATCTTTTTTCTAACTGTGCTCTAGAAGTTAATTTAGAAGAATCAAAGGATCCTCTTCTTGGCCACCTTAGTGTCGACGGGACGCTGACTCTCGTGGGGCCTTGGCCTCAGAGACACAGTTTCCATGTTAACTGAGAGAGCTACAGACTTGAACAAACTTCTAGGAAAATCCAGTCTTCACATGCATGTCTCCAGATGGGTCGAATAACACAGATAGAGGACCACTTTACAATTTAGAGAAAAAAATCTTTCCTCTGGCCACTCCACAAGGATCTCAGTCACCCGAGAATACCAGAGCAGGGGCCCATGGGAGCTTCCTGGACACGGCAGGAACCAACCGTGCCCCCTTTCCAAGCACAGGCCCCTCTCCTGAGGTGACCCTTTCCAGGGGCACCTGCCCTTCTCCCTGGGCTCCTGCCAGCCTCTCTGGGATGCTACTGCTGCTCTGGATGACTCTCTGTGCCCGTCTCTGCCACACCAGACTCAGGGTCTGAACAACTGTTGTCATCCCATAGACTATTCAGGGTAAGGAAGGAAGTGTCTTTTCTCTTTCAGAGCTAAAGAGGGTTCAGTCTCTCATTTAACCAGCAAGGATTTTGTTCAGACCTCAGTAAGCAATACAATTAAAAGCCAAAATTAAAGCAGTAAACCCTTATTTACCTTTCCCTGGGTTAGTTCAAGGCTTATCCACCTCTAGGATGTACTAAGAGCATCTCTGATAAAGTCATGGCCTGCTACTTAAAGCAAAGAGGACCAGAATTCCAAGAGAAACTCACCAGATTCACCTGGTGTGAAGTGGGGAGCTGGTGGGGCTCAATGGGCCTTTGTGGGTACCCAGCACAGGGTCTGTGTAGGCAGGGTGGTCCTGGGTGAGCGTCTTTGAAATCTTGCCGGTCACACTAAGTAAATGTCAATGGAAGAAACATCCAGACTCCTCCAGCCGACCACAGCTCCTTTGACCAGGGTCTCTGCTTCCTCTTCTGCCAGGTCTCCCTACAGCTATTGCCAGTCGTGGGCCTCCTCCTCCTTCGGGGTCGTGGGCAGTGCCAATGAGTGCTTTGGAAGGGGAGTCGCCTAGGGTGAGCATGCCCAGTGTCCACCGAGGCTTACTCCGCCGTGGCGTGTCCGCGTCATCTGCCCACTTTGTGTCTTTGTTCTCCTCTAGGGGCTATGGTGGCAGCTATGTGGGCAGCCTGGTCAGGTCCCATGGGTTTCCTGGTGGGCAAGGAGAAGTTGATCATGCAGAACCTTAACAACCGCTTGGCTTCCTGCCTGGAGAAGATGTGCGCCCTAGAGGCGGCCAACAGCGACCTGGAGGTGAAGATCCATGACTGGTACCAGAAGCAGGGGCCCGGCCCATCCATGACTGCAGCCACTACTACAAGACCACTGGGGAGCTGCGGGACCAGATTCCTGGTGCCACCACTGAGAACTCCAAGATTGTCCTGCAGGTCAACAATGCCCATCTGGATGTGATGACTTCCAAACCAAGTCTGAGGTGGACCAGGCCCTGCGCATGAGCCAGGAGGCCGACATCGATGGCCTGTGCAGGGTGCTGGGCGAGCCGACCTGGACATGCAGACTGAAGCCCTGAAGGAAGAGCGGACCCATCTGAAGAGGAACCACAAGGAGGAAATCCGTGTCCTGAGGAGCCAGGTGGGAGGCCAAGTCAGGGTGGAGGTGAATGCTGCCCCTGGCGTGGACTTAGCCAAGATCCTGAGTGACGCGAAAAGCCAGTATGAGGTCACGGCTGAGAAGAACCGGAAGGATACTGAAGCCCAGTTCATCATCCAGACTGAGGAGCTGAACCGGGAGGTCACTGGCCACAGGAAACAACTGCAGACCAGCGAGGCGGTCACCGACCTGCGCCACACCCTCCAGGGTCTGGACATCCAGCGGCAGTCTCAGCTCAGCATGAAAACCGCCCTGGAAGGCTCACTGGCTGAAACAGAGTCCGGCTTTGGAGCCCAGCTGGCACAGATCCAGATCAGCAGTATCAAAGCCCAGCGGAGTGATGTTCGTGCTGACTGACACCCAGCGGCAGAACCTGGAGTACCAGCAGCTCATGGACACCAAGAGGCAAGGTGGATGGAGCAGGAGATCACCACCTACCGCACAGCCTATTTGAGGGCCAAGATGTCTGTTACTACAACCTGCCCCCTACCGGACCACCTGAGTCCAGCAGCCTCTCTGGCTTCCTGCTTCCAGCAGGGGGATAGAGGCTCCTGGGTCTAGGAGTGGGAGAGGCAGGGGACCTTTACCTCTGGCTCCTCCTCTGACCTGTCAATAAAATTGTATAACCCAAAGGGAAAAAAAAGAAAAAGAAACATCCAAACCTGTAGAGAATTTTTATGAGTTTGCTTGAGCCAAACTAACAACATATACCAGGGAGCAAGATCTCAAATGCCACCTAAAAGTTTATTTCATTAGCCAAACAATTACTTCCTCATGCTGGTCACCTCATGTCCTCTAAGTGGCTGCTAAACTCTAGACATCACGGCAACACTCAGGAGAGAAGAGGTAGATAATAGTGGCAGTCACCTTTGTGCCTTCAAACTGCTGCTTCCAGGTCACATGGCCACTCCTAATTGCAAGGAAGGTTTGCGAAGGGAAAGGGGGGGTCAGGATGGGTGTGGGGTCAGCCAGACCACAGTGTCTGCCGCACGCTGGGGAACCAGCATGTGGAAAGTCAGTGTCCAACCTTCTGTCCTGGGCAGGACCTGCCGAGGTGAACAATGGTGTTGAATTCATTCATTTGTTTGTTTGTCTATTTTTTTACCCACCTTCCCCACTCCTCTTCCCTTTGGCTACCACCAGCTTGTTCTCTATATCTACGGGTCAATTTCTGTTTTGTTTCGCTTATTCGTGTGTGTTAGTTTTATAGAGTCTACGTAAAAGAGAACTCGTACAGTATTTGTCTTTCACTGTCTACTTCTTACACTTAGTATAATACCCTCTAGGTCACTTTTAAGTGACTGAGAGATAGCCAACCTATCAGATGCACAGTTCAAAGCACTGGTGGTCAGGATGCTCACAGAATTGGTTGATTTTGGTCACAAATTGGATGAAAAAATGAAGGCTACAATAAGCAAAATGAAGAAAAATGTACAGGGAACCTATAGTGATGGAATGAAAGCTGGGTCTCACATCAATGGAGTGGACCAGAAGGAAGAAAACAACATACAATCAGAAAAGAATGAAGAAATAAGAATTCAAAACAAATGAGGAGAGGCTTAGGAATCTCCAGGACATCTTTAAATGTTCCAACATCCAAATTATAGGGGTACCAGAAGGAGAAGAGGAAGAGCAACAAGTACAAAAGTGATTTGAACCAATAATAAAGGAGAACTTCCCCAATCTGGCAAAGGAAATAGACTTCCAGGAAGTTCAGGAACCTCAGAGAATCCCAAAGAAGTTGGACCCAAGGAGGAACACACCAATGCATATTGTAATTACATTAGCCAAGGTAAAAATGAAGGAGAGAATCGTAGAAGCAGCAAGAGATAAGGAGACAGTAACCTACAAAGGAGTGCCCATCAGACTGTCAGCTGATTTCTTAAAAGAAATCTTAAAGGCAAGAAGGGGCTGGAAAGAAGTATTCCAAGTCATGAAAGACAAGGATCTACATCCAAGATTGCTCTATCCAGCAGAGCTTTCATTTAGAATGGAAGGGCAGATAAAGTGTTTCTCAGATAAGGTCAAGTTAAAGGAGTTCATCATCACCAAGCCCTTATTTTATGAAATGTTAAAGGGACTTATCTAAGAAAAAGAAGATAAAAAAACATGTATAGTAAAATGACAGCAAACTCACAATTATTAACAACCACACCTAAAACAAAAACAAAAACAAACTAAGTAAACAACTGAAACAGGAACAGAACCACAGAAATGGAGATCACATGGAGGATTATCAACAGGGGAGTGGGAGGAGGAGAGAGGGGGAAAGGGTACAGAGAATAAGTAGCATAGATGGTAGGTAGAAAATAGACAGGGGGAGGGCAAGAATAGTATGGGAAATATAGAAGCTAAAGAACTTAGGACACATGGACATGAACTAAAGGGGGGAAATGTGGGTGGGAGAGGGTGTGCAAGGTGGAGGGGAATGAAGAGGGGGTAATGGGACAACTGTAATAGCATAATCAATAAAATATATTTAAAGAATACCCTCTAGGTCCCTCATGTGTCCCAAATGGCAAGATTTCATTTTTTGTGGTGTTAATTTTAGACTGAGTTGACTACCAAGTCAGTGCGGTTTGGTGCCACTGGGTGAATTCTTACTTTCTTTGGCCATATTCAATCCTCAGATGGTTAAACTCCAGTGTCTATAAACCTGGCTGAGGTTTTTATCCGTGCTGTGCACAGAGCTTCCTGTGATGATGGAAATAGTCCGCACCTGTCCAGTCCAACTCCAGCCACGTGAAGCTACTGAGCCCTTGAAATATGCTTAGTGCACCTAAAGAACTTGATTTTCACTTTTACTTAAATGAATTGAAATAACCATTTGTCATGGCTTCTATATTTGTGTAGCTCCAAGGCATCCTGCTACTGATGCACCTGTATGAGTTTGGAGCCATTTCTAGTTATTTGATGAACAGATCCAAGTTTAAAACAGATGACAGATATGCAGTCTTCACAATTCAAACACGTGAATTAAATTTTCTTTTTCTTTTTTGGGTCAGGAGTTTTGAGGGCAAAGGCTTTTGTTTGATCTTGGCAGAATTTTTCTCCCCAAAAGTTGGCTGAATTTTTTGTGGTTTTATGGCCCATTTCCTTGTAATCATAAAATCAATAAGGGAAGACAGAGTTTAGTTGCAATTGCACCTAATATTTAATAAATAAACATATTTATTCATGAATATGAAACATATTTATGAAATATTTCTATTTTTATTTTTTAACAATTTTAAGTATATTTTACTGATTATGCTATTACAGTTTTCCCAATTTGTTTCTCCCCTTTATCCCCTCTCCGCTCTGCACCCCCAGTCCTCCAGTCTCCTCCCCCACCTCTTACTTCATGTCTGTGGGTTGCACACATAAATTCTTTGGCTTCTCTGTTTCCTATACCATTCTTAACCTCTCCCCATCTATTTTATGCCTACCAATTTATGCTTCTTCTTCCCTGTATGTTTCCCTCCCCATTCTTTGCTCCCCCCTCCCCATTGAAAACCCTCCATGTGATCTCCATTTCTCTGGTTCTGTTCCTGTTCTACTTGTTTGCTTAGTTTTACTTTTGTCTTTTATTTTACATTCAGGTGTTTATAGTTATGAGTTTGTTGTCATTTTACTGTTCATATTTTTTATCATCTTCTTTTTCTTAGATAAATCCCTTTACCATTTCATATAATAAGGGTTTGGTGATGATGAATTCCTTGAACTTGGCCTTATCTGGGAAGCACTTTATCTACCCTTCCATTCTAAGTGATAGCTTTGCTGGATACAGTAATCTTGGATGGACGTCCTTGTCTTTCAGGACTTGGAATACCTCTTTCCAGCCCCTTCTTGCCTGTAAAGTTTGAGAGATCAGCTGATAGCCTTGTAGGAACTCCTTTGTAGGTAACTGTCTCCTTTTCTCTTTCTGCTTTTGAGATTCTCTCTTTATCTTTAATCATGGATAACTTAATGATGATGTGCCTTGGTGTGTTCCTCCTTGGGTCCAATTTCTTTGGGACTCTCTGAGCTTCCTGGACTTCCTGGAAGTCTATTTCATTGGCCAGACTGGGAAAGTTTTCCTTCATTATTTGTTCAAAAGAGTTTTCAACTTCTTGCTCTTGTTCTTCTCCTTCTGGCACCCTCTTGATTCAGATGTTGGATGTTTAAAGTTGTCCTGGAGGTTGTAAAGCTGTCTGTGGGGGAAGGGGTCAGAGAGGGAACAATGCCACTCACTTGCTCCTCTCTAGCCCCACTTTCCAATGACCTCTCCTGTGAGACTGGGAGTTTCTCCCACCATGGCAACTCCCACAGTAGATTACAGCCAGCTTTGAGTCTTTAGTTTCCCATTTAGCCATCCCCACCTCACCTGCATGGTCCCCCACCTTGCTATGTGTCCTGTCTGCTCTACTGCCATCTCTCGTCTCTGCCCCTCATACCGGTCTGGGTGAATTTTTCTTTGACTCCTTGGTTGTCAGAGTTCCATGCAGGGGTTTTTTTGGCAGTTCTGGTTGTTTATTGTCTTTAAATTGGTTATTATCCTTTTATTTGTGTGAGGAAGCAAACCATTTCTACCTATGCCTCCATCTTGGCCAGAATTCTTTTTTAACACTTTTTTTGCAAAGATTTTATTTATTTACTTTTAGAGAGAGGGGAAGGGAGGGAGAAAGAGAGGGAGAGAAACAATGTGTGGTTGCCTCTCGTGCACCCCCTACCGGGACCTGGCCCACAACCAAGGCATGTGCCCTGGGCTGGGAATCCAACTGGTGACCCCCTGGTTTGCAGGCCAACACTCAATCCACGGAGCCACAACAGTCAGGGCTAAATAATTTGACTATTTAAAATTGTATTTTTCCATGACCATTTCTCCTCTTTATACCCTCTTCTACTCCCACTCACTCCTTCCCCCCCAAGTCACCACACTGTGGTTCGTGTCTATGAGTTTTTTCTCTTTTTTTTGCTCTATCTCTCCACCTCTCACAAACACTCTGTATCTGTCAGCCTGCTCTTTCTACATGTGTCTGTCTCTATGTTGCTTGTTGGTTTAGTTTGTTCACCGAGTTCCACACGTGAGTGAGATCACACGGTGCTTGTCTTTCTCTGACTGGCTTCTTTCACTGAGCATAATGTTCTCCAGGTCTGTCCATGCTTGCAACTGTTTTTTAAAATACAGGTATACTGAGATATAATTTACCTACAGTAAAATCCATTCTTCTTAGCTGTATTATTCTGAATTTTCACAAACCAACTCATTGTGTAATCACCAAAATAATCCTGATAAAGGAAATTTTCAGCCCCCCCCAAAAAACAACACTTCCTTATGAGACAATTGTTGTCAAGTCATCCATGGTTAATGTGCCATTAGAGTAATGAACACTTTTGATGCTTGAATTGGATTTAGGTCATATGTTCAAATTCCACTTTATTGGATTACCCTGAAGGTTGCAGAGGGCACACTGGTGATGTAGTGATGTGACTGGTCGGGGCAGCCAAGTGCCAGAAAACTGCTGGTGGTGGACAGACGTGATCAGTGTTGACAAGAACACACCAGCCAGACGGGACTGTGTGTGCTCATCGAAGGCTGGTTTGGCAGCATCTTTTACTGCGGAGATGGTATCAGGTACAGTGCTGGCCACATCTACGCATTCATTTTGTGATTAGGTGAGTTAAACACACGTGAGGTACTTAGAACAGTCCCTGGCACTTAGTAAGTTCTACAAGAGTTCTGTTGGTGGAATGGATTACCTAAAGTTCTTGCAACTATTTTACCATAGTTGTATTTTACTTACTGTCCTAGAGACTTGGCACAGTTTCATATGAACATTTTTTGGTCCTGAAGTAAATTCTACTGGTTCAAAGTGGGAGCTTTTCCATTTCCCACAATTACAGTGGCAAATTCAAATAACATCCCCAGGGCAACTGACATCAACATAGAAACTCTTTGGGTTTTCTGTGACCTCAGTAGTGTTATCACAACCTATCACCCAATATTCAAAATAGCCCCTTTTATTAGGTTAGGTTTTTATAATTAAAAGTTGCTTTTGATCCTGTGTCCCAAATGTCCTAGAATTCTTCAACATTGCCCATTGTCCAAGGTGTTTTAATGGCGGCCAGAGTGTCTCCAGACAGCCCTCCCATTTGCAGCGGATCTGGAGGAAGACATGGGGGCTGTCTGTCTGTCTGTCCCATGACAGGCTCTGGCCTGATCTTGAGGGCAAAGCTCCTCACACTCAGAGGGTGAATCGGAGGAGGAGGTGAGTTGAAGTGCCCCCTTTCTGTGAGTGCTGACAGACGTGTGTTCTTCACACTTAGAAGCTCTTTGTCCTGGTGATTTCCTCGGGCTTGGTTCCCAGCACTTTTAAACTGCGTGGGCTGAGGGCTGGAGCTTCTGTATCTGCTAGAACTGGACTGTTTATGATACTTCCTTAAACTCTTTTGTAATTTTATTAACTTGCTAGCAGGACTAGTATGTTTTCAGGATTCCGATGTCCCCAAATCTAATGAGCCATGACCAGACAAGGCAGAGTATCTCCATGCTCCCTGGCTTTTGAATTCTTTCATTTTTCGATTCTGAAGCAGTTTCTCGTGCATGTGGTTCTGCCTCCATTAAAAGCTACTGAGGGAGTGTGTGCGCTTCTTCAGAGAAAGACTGTAAGCTCCACTCTTCCTGTCCACTATGGTAGCCACTAGTCACATGTGGCTATGATCACTTAAAATTAAATGAAAATTTCAGCCCTTTAGTTGTACTGGCCACTAGAGTTTCAGTGGTCAAGGGTCAAACGTGGCTCATGGCTACTCTATTGGGCAGCTCACTAGGGGACGTTTCCACTCACAGGGACTCTCACTGGGCAGCCCTCCCCGGGGGCTCTCTGATGAGCCCATTTTCTTTGCAGACACTTGGACTCTCTGCTAATGCCGGCCTCTGCTTCCAAGGCTGATGATGTTGAAAGGTTGCCTGCTGTGGGTAGGCTTTATTTATAGTTAATTGTTTAAAAGCATAATCAGGTTTTGTTTGGCCACAGAGCAATGGTGAGCATATTTTCACGGCTGCTGTTAAAGGCACAGCTCAGCCTCAGAAATGTGCCGCTGTCAAACCCTCCACATCCGGCCGTGTGTGTTTTGCCTCCTGCCCTTGTGTGTGTGTCTAACTTCTACTCTAACCTTCCTGTGAGCAGTGTTGGGTGTTCCCAAACTGTTCACAAACTCCCTTTTCTTGTTCGGAGTCTAGATCCCACTATTGGCCTCTGGGTGGACATAGGATCCTATTCAGTAATCTCCAGCTCCAAAGAACACCATTTCAAATTCGGGTTCTTTGCAGTGGGTAATTGGGCTCTTCCTAAAAATGTCAGGACATTTCTCATGAGGATGAAAAACAGCCCACAGTTTTAACGCCCTACAGCTGTCCAGTTATAAAGGGAAGGGAAAGAAGTCCTGGGTATTTACCTACCACGTTTCCCTGTGACAACCCCCCACCCTGAAGAGGGCAAGCTAACCCAGTGGTTCAGTTTGTGAGTTAACGCACAGCATTACAGCTGTTCTCTGCTGACAGCACGCTAGATGAATGCTTTTTAAAAAAAGATCTTAATTTATTTATTTTTAGAGAGAGGGGAAGGGAAGAAGAAAGAGAGGGAGAGAAACATCAATGTGTGGTTGCCTCTTGTGCGCCCCCTACTGGAGACCTGGCCTGCAACCCAGGCATGTGCCCTGACTGGGAATCCAACCAGCAACCCTTTGGTCTGCAGGGTAGCACTCAATCCACTGAGCCACACCAGCCAGGGAACCATGTAGGAGGAATTCTTGATCAAACACAAAATCAGGGAGATCTCCTCCTTATCAAACCCTAAATCAGTCTATTGGTTCTGCTTTGTAAGGAGAGGGTGAAATGTTCAGAAGCTCAAGATAACAGTCAAACATTTTTTTTTAAACACCATAAAAAGGCAGCTTTGTTGTCATGATGCCCATGGGGGGCAGATGAGCAGCCTGCCTGACTCCAGCTGCAGCTCTCTGAGGCCCAGGGGCCCAGGGAGCTGAGGCAGCTCTCACTACGAGCACCAGCCCCTGAGGGCTGCCCAGGCCACGCCTGCAGAGTGGGGTGCAGGACACCTCCCCAGTCAGCCCAGCTGGCCGGGCACCCCTCTCACTGGGGCCCAGGCCACTCCCTCAACTTCACGTGGGTCTTGTCACAAAGGCCTTTTGCACTTACTCATGGGCCTTGGCTTCTGGGCCCATCACGTCCAAGTCGGGCCCTCAGAGGGGCAGCCGCACTCCACACGGAATCAGGCCCAGCCCTGGGCTCTGTTATTTCCTCTGCAGTGGACATGGCCCCTCAGCCCTCCAGTCTCGGCTCTCCCTCACTCACAGAGGCGGTAGCTCCCAGGGTGAGACTCAGAAGCCAAGTCAGAGACTCCTTGTCCCCACACCTCAGAGCGCAGGCCAGCAGGAGAGCTGCTTCCCATTCTTCCCATGCTTCCCATCCTTTCCCTTCCTTCCCCTTCCTCCACACCCTCACCCTCCCTCTCTTACTCCCCCCACTCACCTGCTTCCCAGTCTTCACTGGGGGGCTTCACCTTCGTCAGGCTACCTAAAGGAGCTGCCAGCCCCCAGGGCAGGTGCACAAAACAGAAAAACAATTGGCAAGCACAGGACAGGAGAAAACCCACCAAAATCAGGGTTGCCTTTGTCTACAGATCGTGGTGGCTCCCAGCAGGGGAGAGTCTGCTCAGCTCAGAAGCTGGATGTTCTCTGGAGCTGAGGACAATCCTGTTTGCCTCCTTGTCAGGTCAACTTCCCTGTCCCCAAGAACCCACACTGAGAGAGCCCTGGAGGGGTGTGCATGGTGTGTACACCTGCACTGCCTGGGCTCCTGTTGCACACACACGTGCACACAACTGAAGGGGTGCCCCTGCTCCTTAGGGGCTTCTCTCTGGTAACAGAGTCCTGTGCACGCACAGAAAGGCAGGTGTGCACACACCTGTACACACACAGACACACACCAGATTCTAAGGGAGAGTAGGGGGTGGGTGCTTCCTGGCCCGCTGGCCCCCAGCTCACAGAGTCCCTCCTCCCACAGCCAGGCCTTCACGCAGGGCTCCCACAGCTGCTACATCTTCTGCACCTGCGGGAGGTTGTGGCACTTGAATCTCAGGTGCCTCGGCTCCTCCTCCAGCATGGCCATCTCTTGGCCCTCACTTGGCCCAGGCTCTCGCTGCCATGGAGTCCTTGGCGCTGTTGCCACAGGAGTCACGGTAGCGGGGAGAGGAGGCCCGACTCTAGCTGGTGGCGGTTCTCCAGGTGGCGCTTGATCTCCAGCAGCTCCTGGTGTTGCTCCTACTCTTCGTAGGTGAGGCCAGGGTGTTCCCACCCCAGCCCAGCCCCCTCAGCCATCAGGGAGTCCAGGCTGAGGTGGAAGGCCCCCCTTCTCCAGGGCATTCCCTTGCAGGCCAAGGTCGCGCAGGGTCCCCCAGCAGGTCGTGCTCAGAGGTATCCTCAAGGTGGGTGCTCTTGTTGTCCCCCCCACCCCACTCTCCAGCTTCTGGCTGTTGCTCAAACCTAGGCCCACATGGGGGCCCCTTGCTCCTCTTCATTTCCGAGCTGCTGGGCAGGGGTGATTTCAAATCTGAACATGCAGGCCCCCCTCACTCTCTCAGTCCAAGCCATCCAGGAAGCCATCCAGTCACTGTCCTTCCATCTCTTTGCCAGCTGGCTTTCAGGCCGGGCCACCAGCAGGGAGATGTTGGTGTTCTCCCCTGGCTCAGCAAGGCCACGCCCTCCTCCTGGTTCTGGGTGTCCACACTGTGTACCTGGATGATTCCTTCTCTCTCTCTGATCTCGCCTTTGGCTGCAGTGCTGCCAGGATTCACCTCCCAGTGCCAATGCCCAGGTCCTCTACACCGTCTGTGTGGCAGCAAACCATGAGGACCAGCCCATCCAGGTGGCTGGCTTTGCGGCTCCCTCCTCATACTCCTGCTGGTACTCACGGTCCTCCTCCTGCTGGCCGTTCTTACTGAACTCCGCTGGGTCCTAACACTCAGGGCTGAAGGGGGCACTCAGACAGGACCGAGGCTCCAGGGTGACCTTGGTCATGGTGGGTGGTAGTAGCTTGAAGGCGATGTCAGTCTGCCACTGTCCACCGGCCGCAGGCTGTGACAGGAGCTGTCTCCCCAGAGGCGGGGGCAGCACCTCAGCACCTGGATCTCCCGGGACTCCGTGGAGTGAGGGGCCTCCACCGTGTGCTCCTGAGACAGCTTGGGGCGCTCCTTCCCGCTCCCCTGGGGTCTGGCTTTGGGCTGCTCCTTGGTTTCTAGACCAGGATGCACACAGCCCCTCCCATGGCGCCTGCCAGGGAGGGGAGAGGGGGGAATGTGGAAACGTCTTTCACTGGCCCTTGTGTGGGACTTCAAAATGGTTTTTAATCTGAGTTCCTTTTGCTTATTACTTGAGATAATATTACATTAACTATCGGGCATTATAAACTCTGGCTTCTCAGCCCTCTGCTGACGGGTTTGTTTACTTCTTCTCAAACCCCCAAGCTCCGAGCCGCTCTCATTGCAGACAGCAACCACAGTGCGGCTCCTTCACAGTCAGAGTCCCGGCGGGAGAGTCTCTGGGCACAGGGACTGCCCCTCTCCTTTCACCAAGATGATTGACAGTGGACACGTCAAATTCCACCTTCTCTTCCTCATTTGGGGCACTGGTTCTCAACTACAAATATCACAGACTAGAAAGCATGTTTAGTTCCTCATGGCAGAGAGCAAAAACCAAAAATTTCATACAATAGAATACTTTCATCTGCATCCTTGATTTGTAACTTCAGCTTTTCAAAAACTGCTTAAATGACAATAGGACTCATAAAATATTTCTAGTACAAATTTCAAATAATAATAAAATAATGAAAACTAATTGTGTGAATTTAGCTTTGTCTTCTGCAATAACCAGTGTTTCCAGAAAACTACGACTTAGTTGTGTTTTCTGTATCAATATATGACTTGCTTTGATAAAAATGATTACTCCCATTATCTTGAAAATTGTCAACAACATGGATGGTTTGTGCATGCGCAGAAAAGCATGAACCTGGCTGGTCTGAGTGCCGTCCTGTAAGAGGCCTGCTTACAAGGTTGGCCCTGGCTGGCAGCCAGGAACTTGGACTTGGAGAGGGTTCCCATCATTCACAGGACTGGTGAGGATGGCCCTAAACTGTGTGTACAAACGTTATGGTTTATGCTGACAACTCTGGGCGTCTGGAATTCTCATCTGTGTCCAGCAGAGGGCGCCCACGTGACCAACCCCCAAGAAATCCCCTTGGAGCCTTTGCTGAGCTTTCCAGGGTCAGTGCTTCCTGTGTGGCCACAACTCACCGCTGGGGGAGTTCAGTGCGTCCTGTGGCTCCAAGGGGAGAGAGACCCTTGGGAGCTCACGTCGGTTTTCCGGGCTTCACCCCATGTGCCTTTTCCCCTTGCTGACTTCACCCTGTAACCTTTTGCTCTAGTAATCAGAGCTGTGAGTACAACTGTGTGATGGGGCCTGTGAGTCCCAGTGAACCATCTGACCTGGGGTGACCTTGGAGACCCCAACATAGCCCCCTTATGGGAACTGGTACCTTGTAATATTTAAAATCACCAAAATAAACTTCTAGTCGTAATGTATAAACATATCTCATTAGAGTGATCTCCCATAAGTCAATGCAAGAAACTCAGTGAAGAAAGGAAACCTGAAGCTTGGTCAAGGCCGACCTCTGTGTGACAGGTGACAGTGATGTGTGCACTGCAGGGACTGAAAGGCTCTCTGACCCCCTGCTGTGTGTGACAGGTGACGGTGATGTGTGTGCACTGAGGGCACTGGAAGCTCTCTCACCCCTGCTGTGTGGAGTTTGGACAGAGGCGGCCATGCCATGAAACAGCTAAAGCAGATAGGACTTCTGTCTTGGTCTCAAATGTCAGTTACAATGATTTACAAACATCCTAGTGAGCTGTGTTCTAAACCGGGCCTGTGTGGAAACACTGAGATGCATGTGCCTTTGGCCCTGTGGAGACTGGGGATGGACTCCCCTCCGACTGAGACAGAAGGGAGGGAGCTCAGGGTGATCAGACAGACACGGAGTCATGGGGCGAGGCTGCCGCCACAGCCGGTGTGAACAGCTACATAGAGAGTGACCTGTGACGCTCTCTTGCCTGTTACCTGTCACCCTGATCTTCTGATGATTGTTACACCGTGAACAATCTCAGCACATCCTTAGTGACTGATATCCTTCTCCATCCTGTGTGAATTTCAGTGGCAAATTCATGCTCAGTGCAGGTTCATCTGGGACTGCAAGAGTGATGCTTCCCCTCCTCCCAGGTAAGGCTGCAATGTGAACTTGGGCACCCACAATGAGAGAAAGCACATTTCAGGAGGTCTTCTACCAGCTGCCCTCCTATTCAATAAGAAGAAGTGATCGCCATCAGGAATTTTACTTCCTCAGGCCTGGCTAAAATAACAACGGCATCCCCAGGCTCTTCACTGGTTACCAAACCCTCCAAACATACACATGGCCATGTGACCGTGTCCCTCCTGTTGGGAAGAGAGGAGGACCATGATGTTGGATTCAGGTGGTCTTGTCCCTCAGGAAAGGGCATCTGTGGACCGGAGAGCTTGAGAAAGAGGAAGTGCACTGAATTAAAATGCAGAGACTCTGAAATGGGTGTCGAGGGCACAATTCTGTTGTAATGCCCTTTTTGGAGGCAGGAGGTTGCTGGGCAGCAGAAGGACCAGGGACGCTTGTTCCGAGACTGCAGGTGATGGCGGTGGTCAGTTCGGCAGCCCTGTGAGGAAGAAGAATGAAGACAACTCAGGCTCAGAGGCTCCATTTCCTTTCCCTCTGGAGTCCCAGGAGAGAACACATTGTAGGCAGAGGCTGCGTGTTGGTCTGACGAACGATGGAAGAGAGTTTCTGGCATTTCCTGGAGCAATGGGGTGAAGCTCACTGCTTAGACCCACCCGAAGGGGGAGATGGACCATTGGCTCAACCCGAGCAAGAAGGTCAGCCTCTGAGAGTTTCCCCTGCTCCCCAGGGCACTTCCCATGGTGCACCCTGAACACAGAGTACTCATTCAGTGCTCCCAATGCATGCTGCGGTGAAACGAACCGCACCCCAGAAGGGAGAAGGGAGCAGAAATACCACCTATTGGCTGAGGACCTTGTCGTCCTGAAATGAAAGGGAAAGAGAAGTTGGATTTAGTAATTGAGGGAGTGAGGAGCAGCACCATCTTGGAAAGTTGTACAAACCTTTGCATCCGATGCCCACACACTGGGAATGAAAGCAGAGCCCAATCTGTAGACTTAAGCTGACCCCAGGCTTAAAAGGACACCCTGCAGCCTGGGGTCCTTGCTCAGGGTCTCTGGTATGTCTCTGGGCCAAGGTCTCACCTCAGTCTAGGCACCTTCTTCCCTCCACAGCTGCCATTGCCTGACCAGAATCTCATCTCTGTGGCCTCATTTGCTCTGTCACTTTGCTTTTCTGTCTCAACTTCATCACTGAGTGAGGCAGTGGAAAGGCAATATTCACCACTTTCCAGAAGTTTCTTACCTTGCCGGCCTCTGACATGGAGAATGAAGCTCACCACGAGGGCGATGAGCCCCCGCACTGAGCCCCCGATTCCCGACAGCATCTTGCTCCGGGCAGAATCCGACTGAGCCCCTGGAAGGACAGACCCGGGGTCAGTCCCACCCCCACCTGCTGTGGACCCTGGCCCTGCCCGACACCTGGAGCCTGAGCTGGTGCACCGTGGAGACAAAGGGGAGGGCAGTGCCGAGCGTGGAACCACTGTGGGGGAGGAGCAGGTGTGGACGCACCCAGTGTTCTGGGTCTCAGACTGATGGCATGCACAAGAGGCAAATGCTGGTTTTAGGTCAACCCATAAAGTTCCAGCACAAGGGACTAGAGGAAGATGGAAGGAAGAGGCCAGGTCCCAGTGTGAGGGCCAATCATGAAGGTGATTGCTTTTCTGGGATTTTCTAACAAGGAGAGATTCTTTAGGATTCCCCTAGGGCAGGGATAAGTGCACCCTAGAGTCACCAGAACCCTGCTGCTCCCAGCCTAGACCACAGGAGGTTGGTGAGGACACATGGGGTGGGGTGGCCCTGAGGGGTAGTGAGTGGATCCCAGAGCCTGGAGCACAGAGGGTCATTGGGAGATAACTCACTCCACTCCACGGTGGAAGGTCTGTCCAAGCTGGCGTGCTCCACTAGGAAGGTGTAGACGTCTCCCTGCTGGGGGTCATTTCCAGCATCACCAGGATCTGGAAAATTCAGTCTCCATCATGGATCCTGTTAGTGGACAGAACCCCAGCTGTCTCCTTCTGCCTATTCAGGAGGCAGCAGACTTGAATGTTGCCTGGATAGAAATCTGTCACATGTCAGACAAGCAGGTTGGGGAGCTGCAGGGGCTCCCTTCTTAGAGGGAGAAACATTCACTTTAAGCAGGACTAGAGGTGAGAAAAAGAGTCCTGGCTGGTGTGGGTCAGTGGTTGAGCACTGGCCTGTGAATCACAGAGTCACCAGTTTGATTCCCAGTTGGGGCACATGCCTGAGTTGCAGGCCATGTCCCCTACTGGGGATGCATGAGGGGCAACCACTCATGGATGTCTCTCTCTTTGTTCCTCCCTTCCCCTCTGTAAAAAATATATAAATAGAATCTTTAAACAAAATCTTCATAAAACTTTTTAAACAATCTTGTTATGATAACCGTGACAGTTAACATGGGGCATTTAGCAGTTTTCTTGCCAAATTGACTTCTGGGTGTTAAAGATGGATATATGGGTGGGGGCAAAACCCCCAGGATTTATGTTTTAAAAAATAATGTATTTGTTCTTCCATGTTTAAACTTCAGTCACCTTCAAAGTACTCTCCATTTGATGCAATACACATAATGAGACATTTTTTCTGCTATTGAAAACAGTTTTTGAACTTCCTCATTTTGATGACATTAGTGCCTCTGCTGGTTTTTGTTTCATCTCTTCCACGTCGGCAAAGCATTTTCCTGTGAGGACCTCATTCCATCCAGACAAACAAACAAACAAAAAAAGCTGATATGGGCAAGATAGAGTGAATAGGGGAAGTGGGACATGGCGGTCCTGCTGGTTTTGGTGAAAAACTGCTGAACACTCAGTGCGGTGTGAGCAGGTGCGCTCGTAAATCACCCGTCATGAAATGGCAAATGCACTGAAAGAGTCTTCAAAAAAATTCACTGCAGCCAAACACAGCCTCTCACAGCAACACCACCTGGTCCACTGATACAGATGGGTTCCTAGAACAATCACCTAGCAGGGGAAGGCTGTACTACAAGGGGCTCACCCTCCAGAAGATAGTTCTGTTTTGGGGGTTTCCCCTCTTATCATCTCTTAAGCCATTCATAGGAAGAAGAAGGGGAAGAGTGCAGGAAAAACAGAATAGAATGTTCAGATGTTCCAAGAATGACCTGGTCATACACAATGCAGAGAGAGCAGGAAGAACAGGAGAGGGTCACAGCTGGCATTCCGTAACACTTTCACCAGAAGTGGGTGAGGTAGTAACTAATGCTCTTTGAACAGAAATGTTGAACTAGCTGTGAAATCACCTAAATTTCCATTTCCCTGTCTTGTGCAAAAGGATGCATAATCCTTCCAAATGTAATCTTGGAATCAGAATGTACTCGACAGTCAGCAGCATTCCTTTGGTCTCTCAGTCTGACATCCTCAGCAAAAAGGGGGTGAAGGATGGAGCCCTTGATTCATTCTTCATTTAACCCCTGTGTCTCAAAAGAATATTTGTAGCAGGATCCACAAACCCAATGTCCTCAGCTCTTTTGTGCTGGGTTAGCAGGGAGTCTGGCCCTTTCCCTGGTGGTCTAGCCCCTGCGCACCGTGAAGCCCTTGGGTCCAGGCCCCCCAGCCTGGGACCCACTGGGGCCTGGAGATGGGAGGAGGCCCCTCCCCTCCTCTGCTGCCCAAGCCCAGCCCTTCCGGGGTCTCCTCTTTCCCACCTGCTGCTCACCTCTGCGCTTCAGGGTGAAACCCTGGTCCAGCTCGCAGTTGTGTCTGCACACCGTGTCCACGGCGCTCTTCCTCAGCTCCAGGAACTCCCCTGGAGGTTCCAATTCCTGGCAGTTGTGCACCTGAGCTCAGTCACAGCCACAGACACCCCCACGGCGCTGTCAAACTGGATGCACACGTCTCTGTTGTAAATGTGTCGCTCCGAGAAGCAGTGTGTCCCATTGAATGCACAGCAGTTGCTCCTCCTCTGGCTCACACACAGCTCTGTGTGTGGGTGAGAGACCAGACAGGGCTGAGCTGGAGAGGCCACGACGCCCCCAGGACCCGCTGCCCAGGTCTCCGTGTGGGCCCGTCACTGTTTGCTGAGCAGCGCAGCCAGGGGCCCCGCATTCCTGTCTTTGCCTTTTTTCCTGGATCCCCATTATCCTTCCGGCAGAGTGTCCACTACGGAACTCAGAAGGTCACTCTGCCCTCCGACCCAGGGCCTGGAGCTTGGCTGAAATAGATGCTGTGTGTTCACCACACCCTGAGTGTTTTCTCTGTCTCTCCATGTCACCTCCAATCTCTTTGTCACCCTCAATAAATCAACACACCAGTACAATATCATCTGTCGGCTGCTGATATAAAGGTATTTTCTTTACTCCTGTTACCAGGCATGGTTAAATGAGAAAATACACATTTTTTCCCACACCCAATTATAAGATCTTGGATAAATTGTAGATCCTCCCTGGACCAAAGTCAGGGAGGGACCTGGTTCCAATAAATGGGGGGTTTAACTAAATAATCTATGAAGTCGTCTCCAGCATCAATAATAAAGAGCCCCGCCTCAGGGCACACACTGTGGCCGCAGAGACAAGCGGGTTCTCGGGGGGCCTGGGAGCCGGTGCAGGGGCACAGGAGGCGGGTCTGCAGTTGGCTGAGCGCTGGAGGCCCAGGCAGATGTGCAGGGAGCAGCCGAGCATCTGGGTCTAGCGAGGAGCAGAGGGCGAGAGCGCTCTGGCAGAGGTGCCCAGAGACCGGAAGGAGCCCCAGGGAAGGGAAGAGGGGTGACTGAGGTGACAGTGACAGGGCAGGCGGGCAGTGGTGCTGCCGGCTGTCTGTGCCGAGGGGCCCGGGGGTTTTTCCCTGCAGGGACTAGGCGTCATCTGATCTGTGCAGCAGGAAGGTCCTGGGGGGAGTGTGGGGCGTGGATGGATGTTTCCACAACAGGCAAGAAGCGGTGAGGGGTGAGGGCATAGACTGGAACAAAGAAAAGGAGATTGTGAAACAAAGTCTATCCGAACTAGGGAGGGGAAGGACGGCCTCTTCCCACTTACAGTGCCGAGACCAGTAAGTGTGCTGTTGAAGGTCATGGCCTCTGGGTGGAGAGGGCCTCGCTCCTCTTCCACCTCAGTGACATGGCAGCTGTGTGACCTCAGGGAGATACAAGGTCCTTGTACTAAAATGGGGACAGTGATGTTTCCCTGACAACACCGCGTGGGTTAACAGACCCAGAAGGGAAGCTGTGACATTGGCCTACAGCACAGCACGGGCTCAGGTGACAATGGCTGTGATCACGTCCAGGCGTTTATTCACGAGCCAGGAGTGAGGACTCGGAACGAGAGCGTTCTGTCCCACTGCACATTCTGGTCTGGCTGCCGCCCACTGCTCGGGCATCTGCCAGGTCCATTTCCTCCCTGACCCTTCCCTTCCCAAACTCACACAATTTAAAGTGCGCACTCCCCACCCCTACCGTCCCCAGATGGCCCTGACGAGGGCCAATGCTGACCACACCTTATGACCCGCCTACACTCCCCTGAAACGCCGGTGTGTCCTGGTGCCGCATTCCTGACTCTGTTCCGGACGTTCTCAACGAGGGTTATTCCCCTCACGTCATTCCCTAATGGTCAACCGTGATTAGTAGCCCCCACGGGCACACTTCCACCCTGTCCTCTCTTCTGAGTCCCACACGCATCTGCCCACGCAGCCCCTGGACGCCTCCAGATGGACACCCCACAGGAGCCTCAGCATCAGCCCATGTGGACGAAACCCACGCTCCCTCCCTCCACCTGTTTCCCTCCCTCCACCTGTTTCCCACACTCAGCACAGTGTGGGCAGGTGCACTTGTAAATCACCCATCATGAAACGGGCAAGTGTATTGAGTCTTCAAAAACAATTCACTGAAGCCAAATGCAGCCTCTCACAACAACACCAGCTGGTACATGATACAGATGGGTTCCTAGAACACTTGCCTAGTGGGGGAAGCCTGTACTACAAGGGGACCACCCTCCAGATGAAAATTTTGAGGTTTATTTTTTATGTTAGTGGGGTGCTCACCCTTGTAAAACCATAGAATGACGGAGTGGAAGGGCAGGGGGCAGGAGCAGAACCTGGTCAGGTGAGCAGGGTCAGATCATAAAGAGCCTCGCTCATCACGTTGGAAGACGGGACATCACACTGAGGCATGTGTGACTTTAAGTCCGAGGGTGAACTGGAGGAGGCAACACTGAGGCAGGGAGAAGGGTTAAGGGGCCACCAAATTAATCCAGGTTGGGAGTGAGGGCAGTCTGAGTTAACTGTCACAGAGACAGGAGGGACAGGAGGGACAGGAGACCAAGTAACAGTCTCATTATCTGATCAGAGGTGGAGAGTGAGGAGGAGAGTGGGTTCCGGGTGACTGAGAATTCTCAGCTGGAGGACGGGTGGTTGGCAACACCACTCACCAAGGACTGCTGAGTGTTCAGCAGTTTATGACCAAAAAGGGCATGACCCCCATGCCCCACCCTCCCGTATTCACCTGACCTGAGCAACTTTTTTTGTTTCCTCTATGAAAAAAGTCCTCAAAGGGAAGTGTTTTGCTGACATGGACGAGGTGAAACAAAAATCAGCACAGGCACTAAAAGGCATCAAAATCAATGAGTTTAAAAACTTTCTTGAGTAGAAGGAAAAACATCTCTGTAGGTGTATTGCATCAAATGTAGAGTACTTAGAAGTAAATGCAGTTTACATGTAAGAATAAATACATAATTTTTTATATATAAATTCTGTTTTTTTGGCTTCCCCCCTCATATCTTTATGATTTGTTTGCCTTTTTGTGTTGCTTACTTCACATTGCATAATATTTGCATATTATCCAAATAGAAATAAATAAAAGTGCAAAGTAAAAATATATTTTGGTCCTGATGCTGAAACTAAAAATGCCCAGTTCCATCTTACCTGGCTGCACAGCACGGTCCTGGGACCCTGGACACAGCCGAGTGACTATGGCTTCCCCTTTCCGATCTCTGAAGTTGAAATATCATTTTGACGCCTCCGTGAGAACCTTGTCCCTCCAAAATGCCTCCAGACCAGCAGGTACCCTTGTGTCCAACAGACACAGTCTCCTTCTCTCTCTGGTGGGAATCGTGGCCCTGGACGATGTCGGGCCCCCAGGGCCTCTCTGTAGGTGAGGCCCATGTGGGAAAGCCCCAGGGGTCATTCCCCTGAGCCGGGCCTCCAAGAGCAGCAGCTCTGCTCTACCTGGGGCGGGGGGGGGGTCTCTACCCTGAGCCAAAGGGGAGCTCAGCATCACCAAGGATGTCATCAGAGCTGCCATCCAGGGTCCCCCAGGGACCTGCAGGACCACCATCCTGGAGCCTGGGAAAGGCCGGGGCCCCAAGAATCTCAGTCAGAGCAGCTCTCACTGCACAGGCCTCCCCCCTGAAACAGTAGAGATGATGAGCCAGGGCAGCCTCCTGCATCCCTGGGTGTGGCCGGGTTCCAAACAGGAACCAATTAGAAGGATATGTTGTCACTCTCCAGGCAGAAGGTTGGTGTAAAGCGTGTGATCCTTCAAGGTGTAAGATTCACTGACAGCAGTGTGAGAAAAGGGATCCTGGTTTTGATGCACTGGGTGAGTCATGAGGGTCTGGGTTCTGTGTTTTCCTCACTGTGGTGCAGACACCAGGCATGTCACCCACCTCCATTGTGAGTGCCTCCCCCACCACCACGGCCACGTCCTGGGAATGAGCGAGTCCTGCACAGTGTGTTAAAGGGCCAGGGGGTGCCCTGGCTGGTGCGGCTCATTTGGTTGGAGCATCAGCATGTGGTCAAAGGCTCATGGGTTCAATCCCTGGTTTGGGTGGGAGGCTGCCAGTGGATGTTTCTCTCTTTCTTCGATGTTTCTCCCTCTCCTTTTTTTTTCTGCCATCCTCACTCTCTAAAAAGCAATGAAAAAAAGTCCTCAGATTAAAAAAAAACCTGGGGGGTTAGACTGCCCACCTCAGAGCTCTGACCGCTCTGGGGCTGTAGGGCAGTCGTGCAGAGTGAGGGGTGCCCGCCTTCTCCCCTCCAGCGTTCCATTGGATCTTAGAGCTCTACAGATATGAATAATAAGGTCTCTGCCTTTCAATACCAGAAAAGGCATGGAACCAAGTGTGCAACTTTCAGCAAATTCCTTGTCCTTTCTGGTCCACAGTTTCTTCATTTTTGAAACGAGGATGGTGCACCTGCCCTCTCAGTAACTCTGTCAGGGTGAAGTGAGAGCGTCCATATGAAATGCCTCAGAAACGTAAAGTTCTGAGAGTTTTCAAACAGACCAGTGAAGTCACCAAGGACCATCTCTTTTTGCAATTCAGTATATTTTGGGGGTAACTTTTAATGCCAAATAACCTCCAACAAACAAATTTACTGATAGTTCCTAAAAAGAGGTAAATATACTCTCCTGAATACAAACTTAAGAGGAAAAATGAGAAAAGAATATCATTCCCAACAAGTTTTTAAATACTTAAGTGAAACATTGATGCATTGAATGAAAGCATATACAATCATTTAACCTGGGTTTTCTATTAGGAACAAGGCTGTGTTCTGGTCCAGCGGTCAGACACGGGTTTAGAGCGATGTTTCCAGGCTGTGAAGCCCCTTTTCTGCTGCTTCCTGGCTTTCTGACCGCGGATGAGTCATTTCACTGTCCATGCCTTTCCTCTCGTGCAGAATGGAGATTACTGAGGAGCCCGTGGCACTGGTTTATTGGGGAAACTCATTGGGATCATCCTCATTATTTGTGAATCTCTGAAACAGAGCTTTGCACATAGCAAGGTATAAAGAAATGTGTTTTTTTTAATCATTGTTCAAATACAGTTTTCTCCTTTTTACTCCCAATCCAGTCCCCCCTCCCACCCTCCCCACTTCCCTTCCATTACCACCCTCCCCTTAGTCTATGACCATGTGTCTTTTAAGTTTGTTCCTGTGAACCCTTCCCACTGTCCCCTTAAATTCCCTCTTCTCTCCCCTCCGGTCACCATCAGCCTGTCCTCTATTTCAGTGTCTTTGGTTATATTTTGCTTGTTTCTTTGTTTTGTTATTTAGGTTCCTGTTAAAGCTGAGATCATATGGTATTTGTCTTTCACTGCCTGGCTTGTTTCGCTTAGCATAATGTTTTCCAGCTCCATCCACGCTGTTGCAAAGGGTAGGAGCTCCTTCTTTCTTTCTGCTGCATAGAATTCCATTGTGTAAATGGACCATAGTTTTTTGATCCATTCATTTACTGGTGGGCATCTTGGTTGCTTCCAGCATCTAGCTATTGTAAATTGTGCTGCTATGAACATTGGGATGCATAGGTTCTTTTGAATTGGTGTTTTAGTATTCTTAAGATAGAGTCCCAGTAGTGGAATTGCAGGGTCAAAAGGCAGATCCATTTTGAGTTTTCTGAGGAAGTTCCATACTGCTTTCCATAGTGGTTGCACCAGTCTGCAGTCCCACCAGCAGTGCACTAGGGTCCCCTTTTTCTCCACAACCTCTCCAACACTTGTTGTTTGTTGCTTTGTTTATGATGGCCATTCTGTCTGGTGTGAAGTGGTATCTCACTGTGGTTTTAATTTGCATCTCTCTGATAGCTAGTGATATTGAACATCGTTTCATGTGTCTTTGGATCTTCTGTATGTCCTCCTTGGAGAAGTGTCTGTTCAAGTCCTTTGCCCACCTTTTAATTGGATTCCTTGTCTTCTTAGAGTACAGTCGTGTAAGTTCTCTATATATTTTGGAGATTAAACCCTTGTCTGAGGTGTCATTGGCAAATATGTTTTCCCATACCATTGGTTCTCTTTTAATTTTGATACTGTTTTCTTTAGCTGTGCAGAAGCTTTTAATTTTGATGAGGTCCCATTTGTTTATTCTTTCCTTTATGTCCCTTGCTCTAGGGGACACGTCAGTAAAAAAGTTTCTTCGTGAAATATCTGAGATTTTCCTACCTACGTTCTCCTCTAGGACTTTAATGGTGTCATGTTTTATATTTAAGTCTTTTATCCACCTTGAATTTATTTTTGTATATGGTGTAAGTTGGTGCTCAAATTTCATTTTTTTGCACGTGGCTGTCCAGTTCTCCCAACACCATTTGTTGAAAAGGCTATTTTTCTTCCATTTTATGTTGCTGCCTCCTTTGTCAAATATTAATTGACCATAGAGACTTGGGCTTATTTCTGGGCTCTCTGTTCTGTTCCATTGGTCTATGTGCTTGTTTTTATGCCAGTACCAGGCTGTTTTGATTACAGTAGCCTTGTCAGGTATTGTGATCCCTCCTACTTTACTCTTCTTTCTCAAAATTGCAGCAGCTATTTGGGGTCGTTTATAATTCCATATAAATTTTTGAAGTGTTTGTTCTATGTCTGTGAAATATGCCATTGGTACTTTAATAGGAATTGCATTGAATGTGTAAATTGCTTTGGGTAGTATGGACATTTTGATGATATTAATTCTTCCAATCCATGAACACGGTATATGTTTCCACTTGTTTGTGTCTTCCTGGATTTCTTTCTTCAGTGTTGTGTAGTTTTCTGAATACAGGTCTTTTACCTCTTTGGTTAGGCTTATTCCTAGATATTTTATTTTTTCTTTTTTGCTATTTCAAATGGGATTTTTTCCTTGATCTCTGCTTCTGCTGTTTCATTGTTGGTGTACAGAAATGCCTTTGATTTCTGGATATTGACTTTGTATCCCTGCCGTTTTGCCAAATTCATTTATTAGGTCAAGCAGTTTTTTTGGTAGAGTCTATAGGATTTTCTATGTACACTATCATGTCATCTGCAAACAGTGACAGTTTTGTTTCCTCCTTTCCGATTTGAATGCCTTTTATTTCTTTTTCTTGTCTGATTGCTGTGGCTAAAACTTCCAGTACTATATTGAATAGAAGTGGTGAAAGTGGACAGCCTTGTCTTGTTCCTGATCTTAATGGAAAAGGTTTTAATTTTTTGCCCATTGAGAATGATGTTGGCTGAAGGTCTCTCATATATGGCCTTTATTATGTTGAGGAATGCTCCCTCTATTCCCACTTTGCCAAGTGTTTTTATCATGAATGGGTGCTGTACCTTATCAAATGGTTTTTCTGCATCAATTGATATAATCATGTGGTTTTGTCTTTGCTTTTGTTTATGTGGTGTATTACATTTACTGACTTGCGAATATTGAACCATCCTTGCATCCCTGGAATGAATCCCACTTGGTCATGGTGTATAATCTTTTTAATGTATTGTTGGATGCGGTTTGGCAGTATTTTGTTGAGGATTTTAGCGTCAATGTTCATCAGTGATATTGGCCTGAAGTTTTCTTTCTTTGTTGTGTCTTTATTTGGTTTTGGGATTAGGATGATGTTGGCCTCATAAAAAGAGTTTGGGAGACTCCCATCTTTTTGGATTTTTCGATTAGTCTGTGAAGGATAGGAGTTAGCTCTTCCTTAAATGCTTTGTAGAATTCTCCTGTGAAACCATCTGGTCCAGGGCTTTTGTGTGTTGGGAGTTTTTTGATTACTGCTTCAATTTCTTTTGTTGTTATTGGTCTGTTCAGACTTTCTGCTTCTTTTTCATTGAGTTTTGGAAGATTATATTTTTCTAGAAAGTTGTCCATTTCATCTAGGTTTTCAAATTTCTTGGCATACAGCTCTTTGTAGTAATTTCTTACAATCCTTTGTGTTTCTGTGGTATCTGTTGTAATCTCTCATCTTTCATTTCTGATTGTGTTTATTTGGGTCTTCTCTCTTTTTTTCTTGATGAGTCTGCTTAAAGGCTTGTTGATTTTGTTTATCTTTTCAAAGAACCAGCTCTTGGATTCATTGATCCTTAGAATTGTGCTTTTAGTCTCTATGTCATTTAATTCTGCTCTGATCTTGGTTATTTCCTTCCTTCTGCTTGCTCTGGGCTGCCTTTGTTGTTGTTCCTCGAGTTCTTGTAGACGTAGGGTTAGGTTGTTTGTTTGGAATGTTTCTAACCTTTTTAGGTGGGCCTGTATCACTATGAACTTCCCTCTCAGGACTGCCTTGGCTGTGTCCCATAAGTTTTGGGTTGTTGTGAGTTCATTTTCATTTGTTTCCAGAAACCTTTTGATTTCTTCCCTAATATCATTCTTGACCCATTCCTTGTTTAATAGCATGCTATTTAATCTCCATGATTTTGAGTGTTTTTGGTTTTTTTTCCTTTGGGTTGGTTTCTAGCTTCAGTCCCTTGTGGTCTGAGAAAATGCTTGGTATGATTTCAATTTTCTTGAAATTCTTGAGGCTTGTTTTGTGTCCTATCATGTGGTCTATCTTTGAGAATGTTCCATATACATTTGAAAAGAATGTATATTTAGCTTCTTTTGGATGGAGGGCTCTATATATATCAGTAAAGTCCATTTCTTGAAGGGTATTGTTCAATGCCACAATATCTTTGTTGATACTTTGTTTAGAAGATCTGTCCATTTTTGATAGTGGGGTGTTGAAATCTCCCACTATAATTGTGTTGCTGTCCATATCTTTCTTGAAGTCCTCTAAGATTTTCTTATGTATTTCAGTGCTCCTATGTTGGGTGCATATATATTTACAATATGTATATCTTCTTGATGGATTCTTCCCTTGAGTATTATGAAGTGACCTTCTGGGTCTCTCTTTATGGACCCTTTTTAGGAAGTCTATTTTGTCTGATATGAGTATTGCTACCCCGGCTTTTTTTTTCCTGTCCATTTGCTTGGAAGATTTGTTTCCAGCCCTTCACTTTCAGCCTGTGTAGGTCTTTTTATCCTGAGGTGGGTCTCTTGTAGACAGCAGATATGTGGGTCATTTTTTCTTATCCAATCAGCTATTCTATGTCTTTTGATCGGAGCATTTAATCCATTTATGTTTAAGGTTATTATTGATAGGTACTTATTCATTGTCTTTTATGTATGTGTGTTCCTCTCTCTCTCTCTCTCTCTCTCTTTCTTCTCTCCTCCTTAAAGCAGTCCTTTTAGAATCTCTTGCAGAGCTGGTTTGGTGGAGGTGTATTCTTTTAGACTTCTTTTGTCTGGGAAGCTTCTTATTTGGCCTTCTATCTTGATTGAGAGCCTTGCTGGATACAGCAGCCTTGGTTGCAGACCTCTGGTTCTCATTACCTGCTGTATTTCTTGCCATTCTCTTCTGGCTTGAAGTGTTTCCATTGAGAAGTCAGCTGTTAGCCTTATTGGGGCTCCCTTGTATGTTACTTCCTTTTTCTCCCTTGCTGCCTTTAAGATTCTCTCTTTGTCTTGAAATTCTGTCATTTTAATTATGATGTGCCTTGGGGTGGGTCTCTTTGGGTTCCTCTTGATTGGGACTCTCTGTGTTTCCTGGATTTGTGTGACTTTTTCTCTCGTCAAATTAGGGAAGTTCTCCTTCATTACTTGTTCAACTAGGTTTTCGATCCCTTGCTCTTCTTCTTCTCCTTCTGGTATCCCTAGTATACTGATATTATTACGTTTCATATTGTCTTGCATTTCTCTTAATCCCTCTTCATTCTTTCTGAGCCTCTTTTCCTTTTCTTGCTCTTTCTGGATGCTGTTTTCTACTTTGTCCTCCAGCTCGCTAATCCGATCTTCTGCTTCATCAATCCTGCTTTTCATTCCTTCTACTTTGTTCTTCAGTTCAGAAATTGTATTCTTCATTTCCTCTTGACCTTTGTTGAGAGTTTCTATTTCCTTTTTCATGTTGATATAGTTTGCAGTGAGATTGATGTAGTTTCCCTCTAATTTCTGAAAGCTCATTGTGAGTTCATTGAACTTCCTGGTAATCATTGTTTTGAACTCACTACCTGATAGTTGAGTTGCCTCTATTTCATTTAGCATTTTTCCTGAGGCTTCGTCATTTCCCTTCAATTGGGGGTTGTTTCTTTGTTTTCTCATTGTTCATGGGTTTCTTCTTTTTTCTTCTTGTTTGTTAATTTGAACTGTTCTGATTCCCTGTAATTATGGTGTGAACTTATGTGGTAGAATATTTGTGTGTTTCAGTGGTGCAATCTCCTTCGTGTATCCTGGTGTTCAGAGCTTCCCCCTACTCTTTTTTGGGATCAGTTGGAGGAGTAAGGCAAAATGGTTTAAAACAGCAAGACAGTATACTATGATATTTACTTTAGCAGCCAGTAGAGAAGAGATAGGTTATCCTTTGGCTCCTTATAGTGTTAACCGTGATCCCCCACCCCACTATCCACGTTTTAGAAAGGATGGAAAGAAGGTAAGACTCTTATTGGGGCCGAGAGGATTGTTAGTTGGATCTAGAAAGCTGTGAGGCTGTGGGAGGTCAGCTTCTAAGGTAGGGTTGGACTAAAGATTAGTATATAGGAGTAGTGAGTAAAAGAATAGAGACAACCCCCACAATAGTATAGTTCAGAAAATTGCAAAGTGGGCTGAGTTCAGGTAGGGATATTGAGAAGCATTTACAATTGTATAGACTACGTCTTACTAGCAGTAATAGTAAAGTGACAGTCTTGTGGCAGAATCGATGAGGTCTAGATAACAAGAATAAAGAGTATAGAACCTTGAGAGGTGTATTAATGGAACACAGATGAAGGATAGTAACTTATCAACACCTTGTGACTGAGATACCGGGGAACCTATCAAATGACAGTATAACCAGCCAAGCAAAGAAGATTATACAGAAAGAAAAAAGAATACCAAAATATTATTAAAATAAAAAAATGTCGGAAAAGTGAGGAAAAGATAATACAAATTTACAGTAACTTGCAAGATTAAAAAAAAGAAAGAAAAGCAGAAGATGTAGTGCAGGAGAGATAAATTTGGAGTGGAAAGAATAATATTAGGTTGAAAGGAAGAGAAACATAAGGGATTACGAGATAAAAATAATAAGAATTGAAAAAAAGTCACATAAAACACAAGATAAAATCAATCAACCAACAACAGCCAGAAAAACCAAACAAAACCAAAAAAAAAACCAACTAAACAAACAAACAAAAAAACCTCTTGTTGGTTTCTAACTGGCCAGACCAGTTTTTCTGATCTTGCTGGCTTCAGCTGGCTGAGGGGCCTTTGAAATGCTTCTCTCTCTCCCAGCCAGATCTCAGCAAGCCTGTCAGGTACCCTGGGCGCCCCCGAACACACTGGCGCGCGAGAGTCAGTCTTCCCGACGACGGTGCGCAAGCCCAGCCGTTTCCAGCTCCGTGTTCCCCACTGAACCGCACTCCAACCGGCTGTTGGCGCCTTTCCCAGCTCCCCCGGTCAGGCTGGCTGGAAATCTCTGAGCCACCACTGCAGTTACGCACCCAGCACCACATCCCTCCCGGGATCGCAGCTCTAGATTCTGGGATCACAGCGCGCGATTCCGGCCTCCCTATGGGGCACGAGCGCGGCCAGCTCGTGCTCTCCACTGATCTGCACTTGCACCAGGCTAGAGGTGCCCCTGGTCCTGTCGGTTAGAGGCTCTCACTTCTCCACAGTCTCTGGGCGGATGTTCATATTCCCTGGGCGATTTTTTCTCAGTCCAACTGGCCAATCTGTTCCTTCTAGCAACCCGTTCTCCCCTGGAGTTGCTCACCCGCATATTCGGGGGAGGGAGGTAGCAGCGACTTCCCTCTCCCGGGAGCCCTGGGGCAGACCCCGGAGCACCGGGCGGGCCTGGGGTCTGCGCACCCCCAGACCCCACGCTGATCCCTGGGCCCCTTTTGTCCTGTATCAGACTCCTTACCATCTGGTTTTCCAGTGAGTGCAATAATTTCTGATGTCCTGCTTTCAAAAGTGATTCGGCAACCCAGCCCACTTGCTCTGCCTCTCCACCGATCCACCAGTTTCCTCCCTCTTCACAGAAGCCGAGAAAAACGCTGCCTAGAGTAAAGCCGCCATCTTCCCTCCCCCAAGAAATGTTAATTATTATAATGCAAAGCTAGTCCAGAACACCAAAAAACTCTTTATTCAAAATGACACATTATTTAATCCAACAATATATGTTCTAGTATTTTTATAATAAACACCAGAGAAACTTACTGTGGTTATTATTCCCCTTTACTATAATTTCAAACCTCTCTGTAATAAAACAGAGATTATAAAAGAAAGAGCCACTTAATGTGAAATGATTAGAGAAATGTTCTTAAAATAAGATTTAAATTAAGGTGCCTTATATTAGCATGTTCTTATATGAGGAAGAAATAAAAAGAGCAATAATTAGAAATGAAACAATGAAATATTTGCCTTCTGTTTACCTGTTTGGAAGCATCAAAGAATTCCTCTAAAATTATCAAAGGTATAAAATGATAAATATAATATTATTTGACAATGATAAAGTGAATTCCTTTAGATACTAAGAATCAACATGAGATTATAAAGATAATTATCCAATCAGAAAAGTCACTACAGATAAAACTACTCGAGGACATATTTCCCAGCATCCCCACTAAGGAAGGCGATCACGATGTCTCCTCCTCCTCCTCTTATCCCCCACCCGCCTGCGGTCCTGACGGCTCTCCCGCCTCTGCTCCCAGTGGGGCCCGCACCTTCCTTCCCCTGAGATGCCCCCCCCACGTTTTCTGGTTGGCTGAGCCCATCAGCTGTCCCGCCTCCCCCTCCCTCTCCCCCCTCAGCAGGGGAGGGAGGTGAGCCCAGGAGTCAGGTCCTCCCCGCCCCACACTGCCTCCCGTCCTCCTCCCTGCCAGGCTCCCTGGCCCCTGCAGATGCACCTTGAAAAGACAAGGAAAAGAGGACAAAATCATGCCCTTGCCCCTTAGAGATGAGGATTGAACGAAGCAATGAGTGCACTTGGTTACACGGATTGGGGTTGATTTGCCCCATCCCCGGGAGGCGCTCACTTTCCGCAGACCCCGCGGTGCTTATTTCTGGGTCAGTGACACGGAATCTGAGTCTTCAGCCTCCATCCCCCTTGGAAATGGGGGAGCTGTCCCAGATGCAGGACACAATTTGGGGGGGAGATGTGTAGGGGAGCACGGGAACTGACAGGGGCAGGGGCCCGAAGGAGCGGGGACACAGGGGCACCTTTGGGTGTCGGATGTGCTGAGCGCTCAGCCTGTGCCTGGGGAGGGAACACTCCAAGCCAGCGATTTTCAACCTTTTTCATCTCATGGCACACATACACTAATTTTTAAAATTCTGTGGCACACCAAAGAATATGTTCTGTTTTTGCCAATCTGACAAAAAATGAGTATAATTTTGATTCACTCACACCAGATGGCTAGTGTTGTGTCGGCTGGTGTCACTTTTTAATTTGACAGCCCAAGGGAACAGAGGTCAGTGCCCTGACTGAACAGTCAGGTGTCGCATGTTTTAAAAACTCTTGCCGCACACTGGGTAAAACCGCCGCCTCGGAGCCCCCTGTGCGGGTCAGCCTCTTCTCAGTCCTGCTGGATCGGTCTTCTCTGTGGTTCAAGCTGCTCCCAGAGAGCTGTGCCCGCAGCGTGGAAAGGAAAGCTTTACTTGCCCTGCACCTGAATTCTTCCTCCTCCCTGGAGTCCTTTCCAGGTAGGCATTTCTTCAAAAGATTCCTGAGTCACTTTGCATTCTGAGTTCAATGTTCATTCTTTCCTTTTACAAATTTGATGTATTTCTCAGAAACATCAATGGCCCACCGTGTGTTTTTCTAATTGTCAGTGTGCCCCAGCTCATGGTTCAGGAGTGGGATGCGTCCCCTCCCCAGCGATCCCTTCCCCCCTCAGTCCCCGTGATCCTGGCCCTGCAAGTCCTTGCTGTCCCCCTCCCAGGGGCTCCTCAGCAACGTGGCCCCAGGAAGCTGCAGCCACAGAGCTCGAGAGTGAAGGGATGGGGAGAGCTTAACGTTTTGAAATGTAGATTTATCTTGCTGTTGATTTTTAAATGATTTGTGCATCTCACTTTGGGTTTGTGGCAGCCAGCCACCTGGAGTCAACCGTGGAATTAAGGTCAGTGAGTACAGGTGTGGTTCTCCGGGAATTACTGCTAACACCGCCTTCGGTTGTACCAACCCCGGGTCCAGTCACTGCCCACACCCCATCTGGGCACCATCCTCTCACAACAGGAAACAGGTGGCCTTCCAGCTGGGCTCCTGCTGCCCCTCATGCCCGTTACCCACGTGACAGACACAGTGACCTTCCCGTTGTGAATCAGGGCCTGTCCTCACCTCCACCTCCCACAGAACACTCCAGTGTCCCCCTCCTTGGGCAGAGTGAGCTCTCCGCCCTCACCACTGCCCACCAGCCCCTCGGGACAGGGGCCTCTGACCGACCTGGCCTCTTCCCACGGCTCTCAGCCTGGCTCACTGGTCTCTCCTCACCCGGCCCCTGGACACAGCCCCGTCCTCACTCAGGCGCCTGCCCTGCCGTGACCCCTGTGGGCCCCTCCTCTCCCAGGACCACGTGGCTGCTCCTCACACCACTCAGGTCCCTGCTCAAGTGTTTGGTGCCAAGTCCCCAGAGACGTCCTGTCCAACAAGCTGAGAAGAACATGCTCTGCCATCCTGCACCCCCACTGCACCCCACTCCATCCAGCCCACGCATGTTTTTCTCCACAGCAGTTATTGCTGATCTTGGAACAAATTTTGTTTATTCTCAGTGAGGATCACTGAAATACTTGTTCAGTGAGCAAGGGGCCTTGTCTGAGTCCTCCCCACTGCATCCCCAGCACAGGCGCCAGCCCACAGTGGGGCTCAATGAATCCATGTTAAATGAGTGGATATGTCAGTGCAATAATTTAGAGAAGCAATTTGACCCTATGTGTGAGGAGATGTAAAAATGTCTAAATGCTTTGACCTAATATTGACCATTTGAGTAGCCTATCAATTTAAATATTCCAAGTGGTGAAGAATCTACACACATGACAATGCTTATCAAATCATTAGTTACAGGAAGAACAGGTGAAAGCAGGTGGATGAAGAAAGGGTCTGGCTGTGTTCTGTTGTCTGAAATTATATGCAGCTTGGAAAGTGGTATAAAATCATGCAGAGTTTACAACATGGAAAACTGCTTGTATCATAACACATTTTAGACATAACATTCAAAGTAACTCATAAGATACAAATGCAAATGCAACTTTCTGAAATGAACACACACATGCATATATACTTATATAATATAATAATATATTTATACAGAATTATCAAATATGTAACCTTTTAATATTTATTTTTAATTTTACTTTTCAATTACAGTTGATGTTCAATATTACTTGTCTTTGTTACAGGTGTACAGCGTGGCGGTTGGACAATCACATAACTTCCCCGGCGTTCCCCTCGGTATTTCGAGTCCCACCGGCCCCGCACACGGTCATCACAGTGTTGCTGACGGTGTTCCCTGGGCTGCACTTCGTACACAGGAAACTGCAGGGTGAGAACCAGGGCCCCACACGGGGTGGCTCCAGGGGGCGCCGCTCACACTGGGCCCAGGAACTTCTCCCAGTGGAATGGTCAGCAGTGGTCGTTGAGGGGAAGCCGTATTTCTATGTTTTGTCTGTGTATTTTAACGTTTTCTGTAGTGGAAAGGGTTTTCATTTTTCTTATATGAAAAACACTTTCAATTTAAAAATAGAACATTTGAAGTAAATATTTTGTGCCAATCTCACATGAAATCTCCCAGCTGGACTCCAGAGAACAGAAATCCCTTCTGGTGGCGCCTCAGAAGAAGAAACGAACTCTTCGTCCGCAACCCAAGAAGGGGCGCAGAGGAGCAGCAGAGGCAGCGCTGAGGATGCTATCCGTGTGTGGGCTGCCTACTGCGCGGCCTGGGTTCACGCAGGAAGTGTGGGCCTTGAGACTTCAAGGGGCCTGTGGAGCCCACCTGGGCGTGAGCCCTGTGCACGGAGGCCGCACGACATGGGAGAAGCAGCTGGGGTCCCAGGATGGGTCCCACTCGCAGTGCGTCCTCGTCAGTGGAACCCGGTGAAGGACGGGCCCCGGGAAGAGTTCCCACCTTTCTCTGGTTGTGGGAGGAGGTGGGTGAGTCTTCAGGGACCAGCGAGGTGCAGGTGCCTGGCATTCCTGGAGCCATCTCTAGTTCCTCTGCTGAGGGCCCTCCTGCACGACCCCAAACTACACGTTCATTTGTGAGCAGGTTTTCTTCATGAATGCAAACACCCCTGGCATTAGGGCTAATCATGTCATTCCCAGTGAATCCTGCCTATAGGATAAGCTCCTAACTCCCACTGAAAATTAGCCTCAGGCTTGCATCTCAGTGTTTGCATTGGAGGCAGGAGGGCATTTTGGGGTTTAGACCTGGTGGATCTAGAGGATGTTCTCACAGACAGCTTTCTCTGGGGGCGGGGGAGGGGGGAGCTCTGAGGGGCAGATGGGAGTCCTGGTGGGAGCAGCCGGGTGGGCAGACTCTAAAGCAGACCTGAGTTTACCACACAAAGGTTTTTGGAATATATTTCCAAGCTTTTTAAAAAATTAATAGACAAAACACATCACTTAAAACTTACCGTTTTAAAGTATAAAACTCAACGATACTTAGAACATACACAGTGTTGTGCAACCATCACCACGACCCAGCTCCAGAGCAACTCCGTCCCCGGGAAGGAAACCGCTCACCCGCTGATCAGTCGCCCCCCAACCAAGACCCCGACCCGTGGAATCGCTGACCTGCTTCCCGTCTCCATTTGCCTCTTCTGGGTACTTGATGTGAATGGAGTCACACAATATGTGGCCTCTTGTGTGGCTTCTTCCATTTATCAAAATGTTTCAAGTTTTGTCCATACTGTAGTATGTTGAGTACTTCACTTTTTAATCGCCAAATAACAGTCTATGGGGATTGTTTTTGTTGTTCATTGTGGGTTACAGTTGGTTGTTTAGTGACTTTTCTAAACCATTTTTGTATAGACTGTATGCTTTGTCTGTGGCCCCTGAAGTCTCTGTTCTGTACTTGGGATGGTCAGCTAGTGACCTGACGGACATTTCTTTAAGTGTCTGGGACAAAAGAAAAACAGAAACCCCCCTCAGTGTGTGGAGCTGGGCTGTGTGTTTGTCGGGGGGGAGACACGCCTTCAACACCCATCTCTGCAGTTTGCAGCCCTTGCCTTTGCCATTACTTCCTGCTCCTGCAGAGACTGAAGAGCAGCCAGAGGTCTGACCTCATGGTCTTCTCGGGTTTCTCTGACCATATGCCCCAAACTGGGTGTGAACATGGCCTTCTAGGTTCCCAGGAAGATGTGAAAGTTTTCACAGCCCTTATGGCCCATGGCCCCTCACTGCCCAGCTCTTTCTCCCACATTTTTCTCCAGGTCCATTATTTGCTCCAGCTGTGTCTTTGCCCCATGACAGCTGCCGGTTCATTGGCACTGAGGCAGTTCTGGGAAGTGGTCTTTGCCTCAGTTCATTCTCTACCCTGAGAGGGTTCTGAATTATCGGAAATAAGGATGAGCTGTTTACGTTCATCCAGCAAGGAGCCCCCGACAGATCACCGCAAAAAACCCCAGGGCTCTGACAGCGTCCACGCAGACCCCTCCGCACCCAGAGTCCACCCAGCGGAGCAGCACTGCCTTCAAGGTCATGGCTCAGATGGGGAGGGGGAGGGGCCAAGGGCAACCAGACAACACAGAGCTGTCCTGTTCACTTCTGTTGTCTTGTCTGTTTTAGGCATTTTCTTCGTAACTATAAACACTCCGTGTTTTTCCAGAGTTCTGATGAGGTTGATTTTGATAGTTTTTGCTAGTTTTTCATCGTTCTGTGTAAGGATGGACCTTTGAAGCTCCCCACGCCACCATTTTCTCTGAAGCAACTACACTTAACCTCTTTTACATGGTACTTATGCATCACAGTTCCTGGTCTTCTGAGGACCAGGAAACTCATCCATTTAGTGACGTTGGTAAATACCTACCTTGTCCCGGGTGCTGTGTGTAAGAAGCGGCATCTGAATGAAAGCAGCCAAGCTCTCTCAGCCGCCAGGGATGACACAGCCTCGGTGTGGGTGCGAACGCAGGTAGAGAAATGATAACACAGCATGGTAAGTATTTTATGTATTTTTTTCTGTGTTTTGAACCCAACATTGTTAATATTCTGTCAAGATAGTATTAATCTATTTGGACATGTCATTACCCATTAATTTTTCTAGTTTCCTTGTTATATATTGCTTTGACATTGTAAATATATTTAGAATAGGTATTTTGCTAATAAATCAAGTTGTACTCATATTAAAATGCTTTTTTTCATTCTCACACTTGAAAGATCAATTTCCCAGTCCCAAATTCCTAGTCTGATATTGTTTTTTTTCTCAGTCAATGATGATACATCACTGCCCTCTGGTAGCCATTCCCGACATGGAAAAGTGACCACATTCTAACATAGTTCCTTTCTAGATGGTCTGTTTTTCTTCTGCGGCTGCTTTAAGATAATGATCTGTCTTTCTGTCTGCTCTCCCAGTGAAATACAAATCCACGTGGATCTCTGCGAACACGTGCTTCATCCTCACCATCATCCCCACGCGGCCTCCTCCACGTCCTCTCTCGTCCCCTGACCAGACTCACGTTAAACCTCTTCATTCATCACCGTGTGTGTGTGCTCGGCAGAACAAAGGTGCACAAACACATCCCAGCCCTGATCCCGGGGACCTGTGAACGTGTTCCCATGCACAGCAGAAGGGACCTTGCAGGTGTGATTCAAGGCACAGACCTTGGAATAAAGAGATTATCCTGATAATGGGGGAGGGGCTAATCCAATAACCCGGGTCCTAAAAGTGAAGGAGAAGGAAAAGTGTGGGTCAGAGGGAGCACTGATTCCATCTGGAGAGATTTCTGCAAAGTAAGATATGCCCACCCCTGTCTTTGTTATTCTTCCAGTGGTGGCCTTCGCTGAAAGATTTAAAGTGTAAACACTCCTGCATTCTTTGCATGCCTAACTCGGTCATGGTATTTAATCGAGGCTCTCAGTGCATGGATAGGTACAGTTACTGTATTTTCTCAGATTTCCACATCTGCTTTCCTAATGTTTCTTTTCTAATTGTTCCCTAACTGGCTTTAATGCCTCACAAATGAGTTGTTGGCTTTCCCTGTATTTTTCAATCTCTTGAGTATTTTACAAATGATCAGGAGTCTTCTTTGAAGGTTTAATAGAACTTACCTGTAAAAGATTACAGTTATGGCTGAAGAAAAGTAGAAATTTTAAACTGCTTTACCTTCTCTCTTTGCAGTCTTTCCCGTTGACATAATTTCTTCATAGTTTTAGAACTGTTTAAATCCCTCCTATACCTGCAGTGATGTATTTATGTAAGATGCCTCTGTTTTGTTCTTAATTAATCTCACCTGTGTTATTTCTCTTTTTGCAGAACAAGCTGCTCCAGCAGGCGGGGCCTTCAGCAGGCAGCCACCAGATCAGCCTCAGTGAGTGGGAGGCCCAGTGCTGAGCCCATGTGGCTCCACCCGGTGGGCACAGTGTGCAGGGGCCCCATGAGCAGCCCCATGCCGCTGGGGAGAGGCTAAGTGACCCCATCCGTCCAGGCCTCTGTACAAGCAGTGCTCGCACCCCCCCAGACACCCTCTGCTGGCATCGCCTCCCACTCCGGTACCTCCACCCCCTCCGCCCACGGCAAGGGGTCCACGAGCACATCTCTCCTCCACCTCTCAGCTCCCAGGTCATTTTCCTCAGGTTCCTGACCATCCCAGCCCAGCCCACTAGCCACTGTCCACGGGTCGCTCATGCACTGCTCAGAGGCATCTCTCACACCCCCTCCCTCCCAGGGGCTGCTGGGGTGTGATTCCCGGTCCTGTCCTGACCGCCGTTCCCGAGGCCGTCTGGGGGTCAGCTCCCAGGCTCATGCTCTCCCATTGGACTCTCTCCTTCTGTCTCCATCACGGAAACTTGTCTCCTTGGATTTTAATAACTTGCAGTGGGTATTTCAATTCAGCATTTCTAAAAGTTTTCAGTAACACTCATTCTATGTTCGCTTAGAGAGAATTAATTCAAAAACCCAGAAAAGCATCCTTTCGTGAAGGACCACACCCGTGGAGAGAGGGGGACAAGTCACAAGAGTGCAGTGGGTTCCCACGAAGGGAGCGCTGGGATAAACACCCAGGGACACTCCCAGCGCCCAGGGGGCCCTCTTGGGTCTTACTCAGTCACAAACCTCCCCCATCCCGAGGGGCCGCTCTCCGGGTGTCTGACACGGTGGGTGAGCTCTGTCCGCTGTTCGGAGGACGGGACATCCCAGCAGACTCCGCTCTGCACCCGGCTCCCACCAGCGTCCTGTCCCGGGTCCCGTCCCCACGGCCTGTGCGGTTGTGGTTTGTTCACACTCACGGCTGCACGGGGTGCGATTGTGTGAACAGCCCACACTTGTCCTCTGCTGCTCATGGGCATTTGTTACACCCAGATTGTGCAAATCGTGCTGCTATGAGTAATTTCTTCGCACTACTCAGCACACACATGTGCGTACGTCTCTGGGGGTGTGCAACTAGAAGTGACATGCTGGGTCCTGGGGTGAGTGAACGTTTGGCTGCAGTAAGTCCCGCCATAGCACGTTCCAAGTATTTAAATCAACTGACTCTCCCACCAGCAATAATGAGGGACAGAATTAGTCCCAATTCTTGCCAGAACTGATTTTGTCTCAGTTTAATTTTCGCCGTGCTGGGAGTTGTGCAGTGATGTCACAATGTGGCTTACTCTGAACCTCCCTCTGACGCAAACTGTTGGGCAATTTCCATAAACGTCCGGGCCGTGTGAACACGCTCACACGGGGGACGGACTGGGCTCGTCGTCGGGACTGAAGGGGCTCTGGCCGGGAGCCCACGTCACCTCCCTGTTATGATGCCCTTTCCTGCTCACGGGTCTGCGGTCAGAGACCTGCGGTCTGACACAGAAATGCAGCAAAACCTCGCTTCTCGAGCTTAATTCATTCCAGAATTCTGTTCGAGAAGTGGTTTGTTTGAGATCCCAGTCATACAGGTGACCGATCATACAGGTATCAGCCTGAAAGGGTTGTCAGGTGAAGAATCAAAACTTTGTTCAAAAACTGAGACATATTTTCCATAAACAATTTGGTCATGAATTGAGTTGTTCCAGATGGGAGACATTCGGGAACTGAGGTCTGACTGTGTTTGGTCTTTGCCCCTGGTTCCCGGCACAGAGCTCCTAAAACCCTTGGAGTCTCCTGAGTGACAAGGATGCTAATGAGATGGCCCTTGGCTGAGGGTCCTGGACAGTTTCAGGATGGGGGCCGGTCACCAGAAAGAGCAAGTTTGATCAGAGGGTCAGAACTTTCAGCCTCACTGCCCAGCCTCTGGGAGAGGGGCTGGGGTTCAAGTTCAATCACCAATGGCCAAGGATTTAGTCAAATCTGTCTACATAGTGACACCTCCATAAACCCCCCTAATAATGGGGTTCAGAGAGCTTCTGAAGTAGTGAACCCCTCCCCATGCTGGGAGTTGGGAGTGACACTTTCCAACTCCATGGTGACAGAGGCTTGGGCACTCGGGACCCTTCCCCACCTCACCCCATGTCCCTCCTCATCTGGCTGCTCACTTGTATTGTTTATAATAAAATGTACAGTAAACACAGCATTTTCCTGAGTTCTGTGAGTTGATGTAGCAAATTAATGAACTTGGTGGGGAGCCCCTACCTTTTGTAGGCAAGTCGGAGAGATGAGCAGGTAACACAGGGGCCTGAATTAGAGACTTGCTCTGAGGGGAGGGCAGTCTTGTGGGACGGACCCTGACCCTGTGGGGTCTGAGGCTGACTCCAGGGAGTTCACGTCGGAGTTGAGCTGAACTGTAGGAAACACAGCTGGTGTCCGAGAACCAGAGAAGTGGGTGAATGGAGGAAAACACCCCTCACCATCCCACAGAGAAACTCAGAGGAAGAGCAAGAGACCCTCTGCTTGGGATGTCATTTATTGGTCACGTGTTCCTCCAGCCAAACCCGGGTGCCTGTAATGCACCAGAAAGTTCCAGCCTCAGACCTTTGCTCCAAGGACTGAAATGTGTCTTTCTTTTCCATCCCCCACCCCAGCCCCTGAGCTCTGTTCCTACAGGGGAAGGTTCCACACGTAGGGTCCTGGTGGGCACACCCTCCCTCCCTGGAGCATGACTGTGCTCTCCCTTCCCCCTCCCTCCCCCACAGGTGGGCGTGTCCTAAACTCTAAGGGACCCCAGGAGACTTGCAGCCAGGGGAGCGCTGGGCAGCAGCAGCTCATCCCAGGCTGACCCCTGACTGTCCCCAAGGCCCCCTTTTCTCTGACTCCCCAGTGAGCTGACAGCAGCCCCACCTGGTCTCCTGTTGCTTCTTCTGTTCTAGGCCCTTCCTTGCTTCACTGTCCACAGTGAACGTTAATAACCGTGCTCTCCAAAAAAGAAGAGTCTGGGTGGGAGGCAGAGACCATGTCCCTCCATGAAAGAGGGAACCCATGTCCCCAACATTCATGCATCTGGACACGGCACGAGGCTCCACCAGTCAGGTGACCACATGCCAGACTCTGACTCAGGACGTGGTGACACAGAGAGGCTGGGACTGTGCAGAGTGCACTCGGCCAGGGTGGCGGGAGTGGCAGCAACAGTGTCCGGGCGCCGGAGCAGCAGAGACAGCAGTCCAAGCCTGCAGGGCCCAGGGTCCCACCTCAGGAGAGTCAGTGGGGTGAGTGGTCGCATCTGTGCCCGGCAGCAGGGCAGCGGGGCCTCTGTGAGACCTGACCCAGGCTGGGCTGTGGGCTGTTCCTGGCTGTGCCGCCTCTAGTTTGTTCTGTGACTTTCCCCAAAATAGCATTAGAACCCAGTATACTGCTTTATATCTAAATTAGAAAAAATTAGGATTCCATTATTTGCTCCAAGAAATATATCTGGGGAACAGTTTCACTCAGAGATTTTATTATGCTGACCCGGGGCCACCCCCAAACCTCCCACCTGACTCTACCCCGTGGTGGAGAGAACAACTGTAACTCCCAACATCACGTCTCATAAATGACAATATATGTCCCTCCCTTTTCTTTCTGAGGGAAAAAAAAACACTAAATGTGCACTGAAGACCCCTCCCCACCCTGAGCTCCGTCACTGACCTCAGTGGTCCCGGTCTGGCTGAGCCCCAGGAGGGCTCGTGGGGCTTCTTACCAACCCCAGGCCTCTCCCAGACCCACGTCTCAGGGGAACAGGCCCCAGGCCGGGATCACTCGTGTGACAAGCCCTGCAGGCGAGGCTGACGCACAGCCGTGTGGGGTCCTGTCTGGGTTCCTGCTGCTGAATGTGTGACCTGAAGGCCAGCAGCATCCGCACCAGCCTCGTTATGAATCCAGAATCCCACTCTCTGCTCCCGACTTTCTGAGTCTTAACAAAGTGTGCAGGAAATTTGTGGGCACAAGAAAGTTTGGGACTCGGTGCTCAACAGCCTTCTAGACTCGGAGACAGACTGTGCAGGCGGCTCTGGCGTGCGGTCCACTCAGATCACTCAGCACTGGGGCCCTGGGTTCTGTCCTTCTTCCTTCATCTTCTGTAGCTGTCACCCCCTTGGTGACCTCACCCACGCTCACGGCTTTAAATAGCACTTATGTGTGTGGCCTCCCGAGTCTATCTGTGCAGCCCGCACATCTCCCCATCTCCAGACTCAGCGGTCCGCCTGCCAGTTGGACGACTCCCTGGGATCTCTCACAGACGTCTCAGCTCCACCGTCTCTGACAGTGAACGTCTGTGACGTCCCCTCAGATACGCTGCTTCCAGAGTCTCCCCATCTCTGCTGACACAACTCCGTCTCTCTGCTCGTGTCCTCTGAGATGTTTGCTGACCTGGACTCCTCTCCCTCGTGCCCCAGATTAAGCATCAGGAATGCCGTCAGGTCCCCCTCAGAAGGCATCCAGGATCCCCCCACGCCCACTATTCCCACCGCTCACCCCGGGAAGCATCCCCAGCCTGGAGCCCGGCACAGACCCCTCCTGCGTCCACACTGCCTCCCTCACCTCCCAAGTCTGCTCTCAGCACAGCAGCCACTGGGACCCACTAAAGGGGACGTCAGGCCATGTCCCCTCCTGCTCTACACTGTCCTCTGACCCCACCTCACTCAGAGCACAGTCGTGCCCTTCCAACGTCCTCCAGGCCCACGTGGTCTGGCCGTGCCTCTCTCCCATCTCCCTCACTCCCTGCTCCATTCCCACACTGACCCCACCCCTCCTCCTCCTTCCCAGACTCCAGACACACCGCTGCCCCGGGGCATTCGCACTGGAGGGTCCCCTGCCTGGACAGAACTTCCTCCAGACATCCTGGTGGGTAATGCCTCATGTCCTTCAAATCTCCCCTCAAGGCCACCTCCCCAGTGAGGCCCACACTGACCACCCACATCAAGCAGCCGCCTTCCCTGTCCCCACAGCCCACACTGGGGACCACCATCCCCCCTGTGTCTTCCCAGACCACTCCCTCTCCCACACACACCTCCCTGTGTGCTGTGCTCACACCCACTGTCTCCCCACACAGCACGGGCCCCACGAGGCCGGCAGTGATCCCGACTGTGCTTCAGTGATGCCCCCACATGCAAACCCAGTGCCACACGTCTGTCACACAGCCACCACTGCTTCACAGATGGTCAGGGCAGGGCACCTCCCTATGCTGCAGGCTGTGTCTGTATTAACATGGCCTCAACCACAGCTGCTCCGTGGCAGCTACCACACCACGTGCACTCACACCGACATCGATGCCCCCACACTTTCCCCACAGAGCTGCTCCCCCGAGTCCACAGCAGACCCCCCTCTGTGCATCCCGGAGTGCGCACCGCAGCCAGCACTGCAGCGAAGGGCAGTAGGAGGGCACAGGTGAGCAGAGCAGGATTCCAATGGGGACTGATCTAGGATGGGAAATGATGGGGTCCCAGCTCTGCTCAGTCCAGAACCTGGTTCCTTTGAGAGTTTAGGACGAGATGAAAGATCAGCCAAGCCCTAGAGGAGGCAACAGCAGGATGAGTCTGACAACTCATCTCTCCACACCACAGACTCCTGTGTGCAGGGACCCCTGGGCCTGGTGGGGACAGTGACAGGCAAAACACCCCTGCTGCTGGCAGACAGGGGACACCCAGAGAAGAATGAGACCAAGGCTCCTGACAAGGACAAACGCAGTCCTGCTGCTCTACAGAAACAAAGAAGCAACAAATAAAGACCCAGAAGATGGGGACTGAGGGTCCGACCCAGGCCTGAGCCTCGGCTGACCCGGCCTCACACAGCCCTCGCTGCCCGCGGTCCTGGAGACGGGCTTCACGGGGACAGTTTACAAGGCCCGGGTGATGCTGGTTCCTGTGATCCCAGGTCCTGCTGGGACACGGTTCCACTGAAGGGACAGGACAAAGGGGCAGAGGGCGACCCAGTGGAGGAGGGACCACGTCAAAGCCCACGATGCACTGAGCACTGACTGGGCACAGCCCTGACCACGCTCGGTCCTCACAGCCCCTCCTGTCCCTGCCACAGACTCAGCACAGCACACACAGAAGGTTCTGGAAACTTCTCGATGACTCCATTTATTTCCTCTCAAAATTTAGGATCTTCAGCTTTTTAATTAACACATCAATCATTCAGGGCAAGAATTGAAAAAACAAATTTACATCCAGAGCCTCATTTTAATGAGGGAGTGAGAAGCTGCAGCTCAGGCACCAGGAAGCACAGACAGGGATGGGGAGGCCCCGCCCCCCTCTGCTGGAGCAGGGGAGTGTGGGGAGGGGCTGGTGGGTGGGGTGGGCCTGCCTCCCACCTCCTCAGTGATGCTGATGGGAACACAGACATTCAGATGCCAGTTGCAGAAGCAGAAGTGAGATGTCCCTGAAGTCACAAACAGGGGCTGGCGGGTGTGTGTGTGAGGAACCTTCCATCACTCATTCCCCGACAGGGCAGCTGTCTCACGCTGGAGAAGAAAATAATCGTGAACAAATGTCCATCAGTCGCTGTAGGTGGTGACATTGTCCAACAGGCCACCTCATGCTCACCATGTCCCAGAGAGTCCCCCCATTACCCAGTCCCGTCCCCTCTGCCCCAACCCTCCCCGTGTCAGGGTCTCACCTTTACAAGCCGTGAGAGACACATCCGAGCCCTGGGCACTGTCACTGCCTGGGGAGGCACAAAACAGGATGTGGTCAGAGCCCCCAGGACAGGAGACCAAAGGAGAAACTGTGGGTGGAGGGGGAGGTCCCCCATGGGCTCCTGTCTGCACCAACACAGGGTCTCAGGGGTCCCCCCTCCATACTCACTGGCAGCCTGAGCGTAGCTCCCTCCTTTCCCACCTGCAGGAAGAAAACATCCTGTGAGACACCAGGGAGGAGGCAGGGCCCTGAGGTCCTAAAGGAAGCCCTGGACCTGGACCCCAGGGAAGTTTCCAGAACTCTGACTACAGACCCAGGGCAGGATCGGGAAACCTGAGGGAAGTTCATGTGCAGGGACTGGACCCACCGCCCTCCTGCAGGTCTGTCCTCAGCAGGGACCCTCCCCTTGGACCTGGGACTGTTGGGAAGCAGGTCCCCATCCCCAGAGTCATCAGGGTGACAAATATGTCCCTTATCTCACACGTGCCTTCCTAACCAGTCAGTATAGCCAGTAGGGCCCCAGACTGACAAGCACACGAGTGAAGACGATAGTTCCCTTTTTGAAGAGGGAAACACACCTCCTGGGCTTGAGACCCCTGGTGGGACAAGAAATGAGACCCCACCCACCCTACCTGAGCGCCTCCTCCCCCACATCACAGCTGCAGCCGCCACAGCTCCAAGCAGGACCAGGCCACCCAATGATGCCCAAGATGATGATGATGGTGTTGGTCTGAGGAGGCGGCTCTGCAAAGGGACAGGAAGGTGAGGGCCCTGCCCCCCGGGTCCCGCCCCAACCCCGCTGAAGTCCCCGGAGGCCCCTCCTCACCCCATCCAAGCATCAGGGGCTCCCGCAGCCCCTCGTGCTGCACGTGGCACGTGTATCTCTGCTCCTCCCCACGCGGCACCACCACCGCCGCCCACGTCTGGAAGGTCCCGTCCCCCGCGGGCCTGGTCTCCACCAGCTCCGTGTCCTGGGTCTGGTCCTCCCCGTCCCGCCGCCAGGTCAGGGCGATGTCCGCAGGGTAGAAGCCCCGCGCCCAGCACCTCAGGGTGGCCTCCCGCTCAGAGGTGGGGTGGCGGGTCACTCGTGCCTCTGGAGGGTCTGAGGAGAAAGGTCGGAAATTTGGGAACTTCTCACGGCCCTGGGGCAGTGCAGCAGCGCTCCCGTGGCCGTCCCGAGACTGGACAGGGCAGTGTGGGGGCGGGCGGGGGGGGGGCAAACCCCAGACCCAGCCTGGACAGAGGCACCTGGGCGGATCCCCTGGTCTGTAGAAAGTTCTAGAACCAGAGGGACACAGCCCAGGTGCAGGCCGGTCTGCGCGGAGAAAAGCGTTTCTGGTCCAGACTGGGGGGGAGGGGGGACGGTGGGAGGGCAGCCACGGGGCTGCGGAGAGCCGGGTCGGACCGAGGCCCGCGGGTGCGGGGCGGGAACGGGCCTGAGAGAGGAAGTCCCCGCGGGCCGGGGCGCCGCCAGGGTCGGAGGGAGCCGCTGACCGGAGATCTCGGGGCTCGTCTCTCCGTCCCCGGAGAGGCTGCCCCCCCAGCGTCCCTGAGAGAAGGCGGGGTCGCCCTCCGGTCCCGGGTCGGAAAGTCCGGGCGGACTCGGTCTCCCGACGCAGAGGGGGTTCTGACCCCGGTCCCGCGTCCCGTCTCCCCGTCGGAGCCCAGCCCGAGGGAGGGGGCGCCCCGCGAGCCCCGGTACCTGCGCGCTGCAGCGCCCCCTTCCCGCGCTCCAGGTACCGCAGGAGCGACTCCCTGCACCGGCCGTGCACGTAGTTCCTCCCGTGCTCCGCCTCACCGGCCGCCTCCCACTTGCGCCGGGTGATCTGAGCCGCCGTGTCGGCCGCGGTCCAGGAGCGCAGGTCCTCGTTCAGGGCGATGTAGTCGGCGCCGTCGTAGGCGAACTGGTCGTACCCGCGGAGGACGGTCCCGTCCGGCCCCACGTCGCAGCCGTACATCCTCTGGAGGGTGTGAGACCCTGACCCCGCCCCGAGGTCAGCCCCGCCCACCGGCCCCGCCCCGCCCCCACCCGCGGGGATGGAACCGAAACCGAAACCGAACCGGGTCAGAGTCCCGCGGGCTCCCCTCGGGGTGAAGCTCGGACGCGGACACTCGGGGCGGCCCCGCCCGTCCGCGGGGACGGGGGTCGTGCCCGGCCCGGCCCCGCGCGCTCACCGTCCGCGCTCTGGTTGTAGTAGCCGCGCAGGGTGTCCAGGTCCACTCGGAAAGTCTGTGCGGTTTCCCTTGGGCTGATCCGTGTCTCCGGTCCCAGTACTGCGGCTCCACCTGCTCCACCCACGGCCCCTCCATCCACGGCGCCCGCGGCTCCATCCTCGGGTTCGCGGCGTCGCTGTCGAACCGCACGAACTCCGTGCCGTCCACGTAGCCGACGGCGAAGAACCGGGCCTCCCCGCGGCCGGGCCGGGACACGCCGGTGTCGAAATACCTCAGGGAGTGCGGACCTGCGGGCGGGGAGCGGTGAGACCGGCGACCCTCCGCCCGGCGCGGGTCCCGGGTCCGCGGTCGAGGGGACGGAAACGGGGACGGAGAGCGGGATCCCACGCCCCCGCCGGCCCGCGCTCCTCCCCGCAGAGGCCGCTCCCGCCCGACCCCGCGCTCACCCGCCCCGGCCGCGGTCAGCGCCAGCGCCCCCGAGAGCAGCAGCAGGAGGCTCGGGGACCGCATGACCCGCATCCTCGGGGTTTGGGGAGAAACTGCGTCCGGGTGGGTCCGCGGAGACTTATAACCCGGGAGCAGCGGTGACGCTGATTGGCTGCTCTAGACACCGGTCACCAATGGGAGAGGGAACCGGGGTTCGCGTCACGAGTATCCGGGAAGGAGTCCCCCGTGCAGGTTGTGAGATGCAAAAGTGAAACCGGGAGACCGGGACTCCCCAGCGCGGAGCTTCCCCGCCCAGACTCCGCCCTCGGGCCCAGACCCTGAGCGCCGGGCCGGGCCCCTGGGACTTTGCCCCGATCCCCCTCCTCCTGCTCTGAGAGCTCCTTGTCGCACCGCGTCCCCGAGTCCGGGCCCCGAGTCTGTCCGGGGGAACCAGGGAGCGACCCCCAGGCTGGGCCCAGCCCCCTTCCCTCCCCTCTGTCCCCGGAGCCCCTCTCCCGGGCACGGACTCTGCCTCCCACCCCTGACCGCCCCCCGGACTCTTCCAGAAGGAAACTGACCCCCCGGGGACTTGACGCCGGAGAGGAGCGGCCCTGGGAACGGGGGTGGAGGGACCGGGGCTTTCTCGTTGGTCCCGGAGGAATTGTGCCTGAAACGCCGACAGAGGTTCTCGGGGTCCAGTCCCCTCGTTGTCCGTGAGACCCTGACCCTCAGGGAGCTGATCATCTGTAAAGGGGGGTTGGGCCCCTCCGTGCAGAAACGTGTCTGACCAGCCCTGCAGTCAGACCCACGAAGCCCCTAAATTCCACTCCCCGCCCAGTGTGCGTGTGACTCGGGGTGTCCCTGTGAAATGCCCTTCACCCCGCAGCCCTCGGTGCGTCCCCGTGAGTCCCGCGTCCTGAACGCGGAGCAGCCGGGAAGCGGTTCGCTGCTGCGCGTTTGGACGGGAGCTCGCCCGGCCTCGGAGCTGCGAGCGCTCCGGGCAGCCGCCCCCGGGACGGGGAGAAGGAAGGGGGGCCGGGGTGTCCTGGACCCAGGGCAGAGCGAGGGACGTTCAGAGAGGGCGCCGGGGACCCTGGAGCCTGTCAGCCCTCAGAGGAGCAGTGGCCCTGCCTCAGTTTCCCTGCTGCTCTCAGTCTTTGACAGGAAGAAGCCTGTGAGGGGCCAGGGCCCAGAGCAGAGGGGGCAGCACATTGGAGAGCACAGCAGGGGGACATCGGTCAGTTCCACTCCCTCAGGCGGGGGTCTGGGTGTCCTTCTCATGCTGACTCGGGATCGAATGGAGGAGGGAGATGACAGGAGAGCAGAAGGGAGGGACTGCGGGGCCAGCACCTGTAAGCAGAGGAGAGGGGGAGGCCTCCAGCAGCAGCCCGGGCACTGGCTCTGGCTGGGAGCGGGGACGGCTCCCCTGTGGTGAAGGTCCCCACGGAGATGCAGACGGTGTCAGGAACCTGTGATAATTGTCTTCTGACGTGTCCGGTTTTCCCAGTGGGGCAGGAAACAGGGTCACTGGCAGCAATAAGGGGGGAGGGAGGTGGGTGTCTGAGCAGAGGATGGGGACCCTGAGGGAGCCCTGCAGGGACAGGACTGAGGGCAGCGGTGTGACCCCCCGTGGTCTGGGTCACGACGTTAACGTGGCAGCGTCAGCGTGGCTGTGTGGGGCTGCAGCCTCCTGTGGCTGGTGGGGCAGGTGCAGGGCAGGTGGAGGTCGAGTCACCGGCTGTGCAGTTTTTCCAGGCAAGGCTGACAGAGCAGGGGGAGCCAAGGGGCAGAGTGAAATGACGCCTCATGGAGGTTGAGAGCAGGGAGGAGAGGACACCGAGGGGTGAGGGACAGTGAACAGATGGCAGGAGCACAGACTGGGACCCCAGTGGGCTCCAGGGGTTGTTGGGGTGATGACTCAGGCCTGGAAACAGGCACAGCTGTGAGGAAGGTTTGCTGACCTCACATTACAGCCTGTGATCACATAATCGTGCTGGTGTTTGCGGAGCTCAGGCCACTCTGCTTTTAGGGTTCATGTGACCTGACTGCCCACCCAGATAATGTGGGGAGTCTCCCTGTCCCACGGTCCTTAACCTCAATGACATCACCCAGGTCCCTTTGCCACGTGAGGAAAGCTGTCCACAGGCTCCAAGGACCAGGCTGGGCGTCTCTGGGGACCACTGTTCAGCCTTGCACCCCGATGGTGTTGTTGTCACTGAGGGTCAGGGAGGCAGCGCTCTGGGAGGGTGACAGTGGGCCAGGAGCTAAAAGAAACGGGGGAGTGGCCTGGGGTCCACAGGGAATCCCTACGATGAGGGAGTGGGGGCTCCAGTCTGATGGCACATTGGGGGTGCTAGGGAGGAGGGAGGGGAACAGATCAAAGCAGAGGAGGCGCCAGGACCCCACCCCCTCCATGCTCAGGGCACCAGGTTAGAGGGAGGGGGGACACCCTGTGGGAGGACTTCAGAGGGGGCTGTGGCCTCAGGGAGACCTGGGCTCCTGTCAGAGCTGCGAGGTGCAGGGACCTCGTCCTGGGGGAGGGCTGTGCAGGTTCTGGTCCTGGGCTGAGCACTCAGGGGCGCAGTGGGCAGGTCTCAGGGGTTGGGGAGGAGGGGGTGTGGGAGGGGACAGAGTGGGGGCTGCAGAGCCTGTGGAGATGAGGTGCAGGGTGTGTGGGGACCAGGGGTGACTGAGACAGACAGGGACAAGGACAAATGAGGCTGGTTCTGGTGGCTTCAGGGAGGATGGTGGTGAGTGAGTGAGAGGAGGGGCTGGGGGGGAGCAGGGGTTGGGCTCTCCCTGGGGCTCTGTCAGTGGGAGGAGGAGGTTGGGGCGGGGGTCTCAGTCCCAGTCCTGACCCCTGACTGTGGGGTGGAGGGCCTGGGGGAGAGGCGGGGTCTTGGAGGACATGCATGAGTTCACTCTGAACCCTGAGAGAGGGGACTGTGCTCACTCCAGGTCTCAGTGGGACAGCTGCTGTTGGAGGTGTGACTTCTGGGGCATCAGGTGGGACCCTGGTGCCAGGGCCCCTCTCCTGTCCTGCTGAGGGGACAGAAGGCCCAGGGCAGCTGTGGTCCTCGTCCCAACAGTCCCGATGTGCGTACCCACACTGGGGAGGATGTAGACACTGAGATGCTGTTCCCAGTAAGAGATGATTTCATTTCAAAAACTGAGTTTAAGAAACAGAAATAGGGAGTAGAGGAAAATGGCCTTCTTTCAGTTTCCCTGGTGTCACCGTCCAGGGGAAGGAGGGAGGGGTGCCGGGAGGGGGTGGGGGCATCAGGGATGGTCCCAGGGCCCCTGAGCCTCCTCCTCTCCAAATGGGGGACATTTGCAGGATAATGTGGAGAAGTTTATGTTACTTTGACATTTTATAATATTAGGAAATTACAGTTATTTTCTAGAGTGTAATAATATTGTTTGAAGAGAAAGCTTATTTTCTCAGAGATGAATATTGAAATATTCAGGGGAGAGGGTCATGATGCTGGCAGGTGATTTTCAAATGTGTCAGCAAAAATTACAGAAATACATTCTGTCAGTAAAATGGGACAGAATATCAAATTGGCTAAACCTAGAGTGACCTCCGTGTTGGTGTTTCAAACTTCAGGTGTCTTTTAGGTAAGTTTTCACAGTCCTTTGGAGAAAACGTTAGAAATGATGATGCACGCTGACATGGGGTGTTTGTTCACAGTGTGACGTTACATGGGAGTTAGGGTTTAAGTGTGAGTGTGTGTGTATGTGAGTGTGTGTGAGAACGTCAGTGTGTGTGACTGTGTCCCTGTGGGTGCACTGTCTGTGTGTTGGTGAGCAGCAGGGTGTGTGCAGTCTGTGCCTTCACTCAGTCCCTCACTCAACAGATATTTTAAAATCAGCTTTCAGGGCAGTGGAAATACAGCTGTGAAAATCAGATCCCTGTCCTTGTCCTCATAAAGCTTGTGTTCTCAAGGAGGGACAGACAGTAAGCAATTAAATAAATATGTTGAAAATGTGTGTTAGTGAACTGGGTGTGAGCAAAAGCAAAGCGGGTGGGGTTGGAGGGAGGCAGGAGGGGCCCGGGCAGGGGCAGTGCAGGGAGGGCCGCTCAGGTTTGACGCTTGGGGACACTGCCAGGGAGGGAGGGGCTGCCTGGTGGCAGGTTTTCAGGCCCAGGACCAGCAGTGCGGGCTCTGAGATGTGACAGCCTGGGCGCCTGGGCTGGAGGAACACGGGGAGGACCTGGATCTGGGCCTGTCACACGGCCACAGCTGTGCCACCTGGACCTGACCTGGAAAGGGCCTTGCAAATGTAACATATTTAGGAAAGCTCTCTCTCTAGATGGTCCAAGAAGTCAACCGTGGAAACTCCTCCCTCCCCAGCCCCTGGCACCCAGGATTCCTGCCAAGGAGGAGCATGTTACCAAGTTTTCATGTATCCTTCCTGAGGAAAACCTCCACAAATGTTGTTACTGTTGCTATATCAAGAAGGAGTACTGTGAAAAACAGAAAGTAGATAAAATGTTTCTTTTCAGTTTGAGGAGGGAGTGGGGGTTGTCATCACGGGGCTGGGGAGAGGGGTCTCAGTGGGGAGGTGGAAACCTCAGAGGTGGCCCAAGCCTCCTGAGCACTCCTCTGTCAGTCCTTGTTCAGTCCCTGACCTTGACACCTGTGGAGTCCAGGACTGCTTGGAAGCTACTTCATCCCCTACCCGGTGCCCAGCCTCCAGGTCAGCCACCTCTGACCACTCACAGCACAGACCCTCCCAGGGCACAGTCAGCCTCCGGGAGCAGCGCGGCGGCGCCCCCGTGTGGCCACAGAGCAGATGACAGAAGACCACCCTCCCTCCCCTTTCTGCTGTTTAGTCAGATCCCTCCCAGGGATCTCCCTCTGCTCCCAACACCAGAACAGGGCTTTGAACCAAGACTGGGTCCCCATCCAGTGTCAGGCTCAGGGTGCAAAGTGTTCTCACAACCCACAGTGACTTAGTGTTCCCTCCCCATTGAGTCACCATGGACACTCCCTCAGAGAAGGGTGAGGTCTCCTGGCCATGACAGCTCCAGGTCCAGGATGGACCCCATGAACCAACTAGGTGCCCTTAGTCCCCCGGAATGGGGCCCGAGACACCCAAGTCTCTGTCACATGTTCCTGCTGCTCCCTCTGGAGCTACAGGACCCTCCACCTGGGAATCAGTCCAGTGAGTCTCAGAACATGGGATAGGGGTGGGGACTGGGGGCATTAGGTCCAGGAAGGAGAGGGTGGTCCTGAGGAAGTCAGGGTACACGGAAGTAAGCACATCAGAGGGGCAGGGGTTGCAGGGGGGAGAGAGGAAGGAGCCAGGAGGAGAGCAGCAAGGGGAGGGCTGGCCATGGGGACACCTGTCCCTGTTTGGAGAGGGTCCTCCAGGTCATAGACAGCAAAGGGCTGTGCTGTCCCTGCAGGATGAGCCCTGGTCCCACATTCCTGGGGATCCCAGGGTCCCACTAACTGCACTAGCACCTCCCTGCCATGTCTGTGTCCAGTCCTGAGTAGCAGGTTGTCACAGCCTTCAGAGGTCCCTCCCTGCCCTAGGACAGGACAAGCCCTTGGGCCAGGCCGAGGGCCCCTGAAGACCCGGTGCTGAACGTGGGTGTGGGCTGCACCCACTGTGGGCTACGGGACCTCAGTGATGGGACCCAGGCTGCCCATTTCCCAGGGGCGGTCCCTACACCCTCCACAGCTCACTGCCCTGGAACTCTGGGATCTCCTGTCTTCCCTCTGGGGTCACCCACACACCACATGTGCAGACTGGACCCTCCAGGCCCTGCTCTCTGCTACCCCCAGTCCCTGAATGAAGGAACCCTGCAGCCTCGGCCCCAAATCTCATTTCTACCCGGACAACTGGCCCACCACCCTGGGGGTGCTATGGACTGAATGTTTGTGTCCTCAGAGTTCACACTGAAACCTAACCCCCAATGTGCTGGTGTGTGGAGGTGGGGCCTTTGGGAGGTGATTAGGTCAGGAGGGCGGAGCCCAGATAAAGGAGACCCTGGGGAGCTCCCTCGCCCTGCCCACTGTGAGAGGACACAGTGAGGGGACACAGTGAGGGGACACTGTGAGGGCACAGACATCTGTGAACCAGGAAGTCAGCCCTCACCAGACCCTGAATGTGCTGGCACCTTGATCCTGGGCTTTCAGCCTCCAGAACTGTGAGAAATACATTTCTGTTATTTATAGTCTGTCTATGGTGTTGTTTTAGCAGCCCAAACAAACAGGGGGTCTGCAAGCCTGTGGAGGGTCCATCAGAGCCCCGTGTGTGGCAGCTGAGTCATGGCTGCAATCCAAGACATGAGAGGTGGTTGGCAGCCATGTGCCACCCATCTTCTGCTGTGCTTCATGGTGAGACCAGAGCTTGAGGAGGCACCGAGCATCACGCTTCATGAGGGCTCAGGGAATGGAGACCAGCTGGTAGGTAGCAAATGCACACGTCATAGGGGACCCCTGTTATGGACAGAGTTGTGTCCCCCACTACACGTGTGTTGAAGCACCAGCCCCCAATGTGATTGTATTTAGGCACAGAGCCTTTAAGGAGATCATTAAGGTCAACCAAGGTCATGGGGCGGGCCCTGATCTGATAGGTCAAGTGGGGTTATGGGATAAAAAGACCTCAGATACCTAAACCCAGCCCTGCCCGCTCCCTCCTCACACAGGGGAGGGGCTGTGTAAGGGCACAGGGAGAAGACAGCCGTCCACAAGCCAGGAAGAGGGCCCTCAACCAGAAGCCAGATTTCCTGGCACTTTGACCTTGGACTTCCAGCCTCCAGAACTGTGAGAAAATGAACTTCTGTTGTTTAAGCCGCCCAGCCGGTGGTATGTGGTTACAGCAGCCCGAGCAGACTGGGGCAGCCCCCAGACCAAACCCCGGCAGCCCCTCCGGGTCCCAGACTCAGCTGTGAGGAGCCGGGTCCCAGCGCGTGCGCACTCGCTCACTCACGGGCTCAGTGAGGCCCCTGCGCCAGGCTTCTCCTTAGTCCTGGGGGTCGTTCAATGCGAACAGACAGCACGCCCGCTCTCCTGGTGCCCACAGCCTGACAGGGAAGACAGACAGTGATGAGGACACACTGACGGTGGGGGATTACGTGGTCTGTGTTCCCGTCACCTGCCGCTGGGGAACAAACAGCCCACAATAAACTTTTGTTCTCTCCTGTCTGTGGTTGACTGGGTCAGTGCGTGGCTCCTCTGTCCTGAGTGACACGGGCTCGGGCTGCTGTCATTGGAGGCCCGGCTGGTCCAGAACATTCCAGAGGGTCCCTGACAGGCTCATCAGATGCCGGCTGTGCTGGGGGCTCCCTGGGGCTGCTCACCAGGGTGGCCCTGGGGGCCCCTCCGCCCGCTCCTCCCCCTTGGCTTGGCTGCTCCCAGCCCGGGCCCCTGCTCCCAGAAGGGCGTGTTCCAAGTGCACAGTCAGAAACCACAGGCTCCTCCTGTCAGAGCCCCCAGCCTCAGTCCCTGTCCCCTTCCTCGTGTCCCAGTCGTCAGAGCCACTCACGGGTCCGAGGGGAGGGTGTGGGGTCCCCTCCTCTAGACAGGGGACGGCCAGGTCCCATCACAGAGAGCATGTGGGTGGGGGACGCTGCTGAGGCCATCTCTAGAGAAAGAACCTTCACAGTGTGTTAGACAGTGGTAGAAGAGACAGAGAAAAAATAATTCACAGCAGACAATCAGGGCAAAGTGATGGGAGAGGTGACACTTTTATTTATTTTAATATTTCAATTAGAGTTGACAGCCAGTAGTATTTATATTAGTGTCAGCACAGTGGTTAGACACTGGATACCTTACACAGTGGTCCCTGGTGGGTGGCACCACTGGGAACCACTCACAGCCATCGCTGTGTCACTGACTGTGTTCTCTGTGCTGTGCTTTCCATCCCCATGAACTGTTTTGTGACTGCCAATTTGAAAAAAAAATTTTAAGTTATATAATTGTTTTAATTTTGTTTTTGATAATCAAAGAAGTTGAACATTTTAAATAAGATCTTTGGCTTTTTGAATTATTTCTTAAGTGAATTGTGTATGTATATATATTTTTGTTCAGACTTTACTCAGCCCCAATGAAGGTGGAGAATTTGAAATTCTTAATCCCTCCACCTTGTTCACCCGGCCTCCCCTCCCCTCCCCTCTGGCTACCACCAGATTGTTCTCCGTATCTGAGTCTGTTCCTATTTTCTTTGTGCATTTATTTTGTTTTTAGATTCCACATATAAGTGAAATATTTTATTTAGCATGGCACTGTCTAGGTCCATCCATGTTGTTGCAAATGGTAAGATTTCATTCTTTTTCATGGCCGAGTAATATTCCACTGTATACATGGACCACATCTTCTCTGTCTGATACCATTTTGGTCAGAGAAGATGCTTGATATGATTCCAATCTTGTTAAACTCACTGAGACTTGTTTGGGGCCCTAACATGCGGTCTGTCCTGGGAAATGTTTCTGGTGCACTTGGAAAGGTGTGTGTTCTGCTGCGTTGGGGTGAAATGCTGTAAAATACCCACAAGTCCCTCAGGTCTGATGTGCCATTGAAGGCTACCGTTTCCCTGTTGATTTGTGTCTGGAAGATCTCCCCACTGATGACAGTGGGGTGTGACAGTCCCTTCTGTGACTGTACCACTGCCACTCTCTCCCTCCATGTCCATCAGTATTGGCTTTACACACGTGTGTAGGTGTCCCTGTGTTGGGTGTGTGAATGTTACAAGGGTTACAGCCTCTTGTTGGGTTGATCCCGTCATCACTAGGAAATGTCCTTGGTCCCTTATCACAGCCTTTGTGTCAGAGTCCATTCCGTCTGAGAGAGACCCCTCCCCCCAGCTGTCTGCTGGTCTCTGTTCGCCTGAGACGTCCTTCCCGCCCCCTCACTCTCGGTCTGTGTCGTCCAGTCTGAGGCGGGTCCCGTGTGGACAGCACGTGTCTGGGTCCTGTTTTCTTATCCATTCACTGGTGGGAGCATTTAATCCATTTACATTAACAGTGATTATTGACAGGTATGGAGTTGTTACCACTTTATTACTCATATTTATGTGTGTTCTTACAGCAGTGTCCCCTGTGTGGGTGTGGGTGTCCCCCTGAGGTGGCTGAGCTGTGGTTGCTGCTGGCGCATCCATGGATGGGGCTGACCCCCAGGCCCACCGGCTGTGAGTCTGGCCACAAGCACAGCACACGAGCTGCTGAGTGGGGGCTGAGCCCTCGAAGTGGGATTCACCCCAGCAGGGCCTGGGCCTGTGGAAACCCCACTTCGGACGTCCTGCTTGTGGAGCTAAGAGGGTGGAACTCTGCTGGGGTCTGAAGCTGGCCACCGAGTTGGGTCTGGGGCCTCTTGGGAGGGGCTGTGGTGCAGGCCCAGGCCCAGCATTCCCTGGTCGGAGCTGCAGAGGGAGCCGCGGTTGGCTGCATCTGTGCTGGGCCTGGGGGTGCGTGGGAGAGACCACCTGTGACTGAGGCCAGCTGCCCACGGGGTCACACCTGGGGCAGGTCAGCAGAAGGCACAGGGCACCCCAAACCTTACTGTCGTGTGAGGCTGCCTGTGGGGCACAGCCAGTGAAAGAGCCAGTGAGAAGGTGAGGGCAGTGGGGAGGGCTCAGCACAGGAAAGGGGCAGCTCTCCCTCCAGCCCTCGCCCTGAAGCCACACAACTCAGTTCCTCCCCATGTGTCCCTGGTATCCCCCAAACCACTGTCCCTCATCTGGGAACTTGGGTGAGAGCCTGAGTGTGTCTGCACTGGCCCTTTAAAAGGCGCACCTGGGCCCTGACCAGTGTGGCTCAGTGGGTTGGGCATCATCCTGCAAAGTGACAGGTTGCTGATTCGACTCCAGGTCAGGGCACCTGCTTGGGTGGTGGGTTTGGTCCGGTTGAGGCTTGTATGACAGGCAACCAGGGAATGTTTCTCTCTCACATCAGTGATACTTTCCCTCTCTCTCTCTCTTTCCCTCTGAAAGCCTGTCCTCAGATGAGGATTTAAAAAATTGTGTTCTTTATGCCTTTTGACCCAGCAATTCCACTGCTGGAATTATACCCTAAGAATCCTGAAAGGTCAATTCAAAGGAACCTATGCACCCCATTGTTCACAGCAGCACAATTTACAATAGCCAAGTGCTGGAAACAGCCCATCAGTAAATGAGTGGATTAAAAAACGGGTGCATTTACACAGTGGAATACCACACAGCAGTAAGAAAGAAGGAACTCGTACCCTTCGTGACAGCATGGATGGAACTGGAGAGCATTATGCTGAGTGAAATTAGCCAGGCGGTGGAAGACAAATACCATATGATCTCAGCTATAAGTGGAATCTAATTGACACAGCAAACAAGTGAGCAAAATAGAACCAGAGTCATGGAAATAAAGAAGAAACTGACAGTGAACAGAGGGGAGCAGGGAAGGGATAATGGGGCAAAGAAGGGGAAGGGTCACGTCAGGGAACACGTGTGAAGGACCCGTGGGCAGGGACAATGGGTGGGGGGGGGGATTCAGTGTGGGAGGTGGGGGGTGGGTAGGACAGGGGAGAGTAATGGGGGAAAAAGGGGACAACGGTAACTGAACAAAAATATTTTTTTTAATTTAAAATATTTTAAAAATTCTGTTTATAAACAAACAAACAAACAAATAAATAAAATGGAATGCCTGGGACCCCGCAGCCCTCTGTCTGCCCCAGGGGGATGGGGTCCCCACTGGTCTTCACAGCCAGGTGCTGTGGGGCTCCTCTTCCCACCACTGACGCTCCGGGCTGGGGAGCCCCGTGTGGGGCTGGGACCCCTCGCTCTTCTGAAGGAACCTTCACAGCTGAGGCATCTCTCCCAGTTCTCCACTGTCACGCGTGGGAGTGGGGCCATCCCACTCCCTGTCTCGACCCCTGTTAGCAGTCTCAACGTGGCTTCTTTATACTGAGTTAAAGGACTTCTGGTCCGTAGGTTCTCCAGGCTGATTGTCCTGTAATTCAGTTGTAATTGGATGTGGTCATGGGAGGGACAAGCGTTTACTTTGCCATCTTGACTGGAACCCTGACGTGGCAGTTTTAACTGGGGTGGTCAGAGTGGGCCCACGGAGGTGACAGGTGAGCAGACTGAAGCAGTGGAGACCCTGAGCCACACAGGGATGTGGAGGAGGGACGTCCCTGGATCGCCCTCTGTGTGTGCCCAGGACCCTGACAGGGCAGCAGTAACTCTGCTGTGGGGACAGAGGGGGGCACACATGGCAGCCGTCTGGCAGGGGGGTCTCTCCCCACTGGATGGAGCTGGGGGAGGGAGGCGGCACTGCTGTGTGGGGGAGACTAGGGGAGGAGGGAGGAAGCAAAGATGGGGGAGAGGAGGTGGGAAGCCCACACTGTGTCTCTGCTGTCGCTCCTCTGCATCCAGTGTCCCCACGTTGTGGTGACTGAGGTGGGACAGTGAGGCCGTCACACTGTGAGAGGCCGAGCGTCCGTCTCCTCCCCTGCCAACCACAGGCTGCCCTGGCTGCAGGGAGGGACGTGCTGACTGTGGACTCAGGACTGAGGGGGACCGGACCTGGGGGGACAGGACACATCAGTGAGAGACAGCTGTGGGTCCCCCCCCAGAGAGAGGAGCTGAGACACACCTGCCTGGTGGGGCACCTGAAGGGCCCTCAGTGTGACCTGGGGTGAGGTGCTGTCAGAGCCCAGGGGTGAAGGTGAGGGTGGGTCTCAGCCACACTCTGCCCCAGCTCTCTGCCCCTGTACCCAAGGCCCTCCCTGCTCTCCTCAGTGAAGAGGCCAGGAACGTCCTCGGTCTCTCTGGTCACTCATTTGGGAGTCCTTCCTGCTCTCACCTCCTTCCTCCTGGTCTCACCTTCTTCCTACCTGTTCTCACCTCATTCCTTCTTGCTGCACCTCATTCTACTATGCGGGCTCAGACCTTTCTCCTCTGCCCTCCAGTGGTGGGAACAGCTCACTTCCCACTGAGCAGTGGGCTCTAGGTGAGAGGCTGGGCTCTCCCTGAGGCTGAGAGAAGGAAAGGCTCCTGGCCAGGGGTTGGGGAGGGAGCACGGGCACAGACAGAGGAAAAGCCGAAGAGGTGAGGGAGGTGATCGGAAAAGTGTTCCCAAGTCATCATTTTTCTCTCACAGTCCAAGGGAGCCACCCACCTGCCCCCAACCCTCCAAGCCCAAGGCCATGGAAAGAGCAGCAGGAGCAGAGAAAGATCCCACATGAAAGAAAAACATAGATGATTCCTCCCTCTCACTCTTGCCTGTTTTGGTCAATTTCATAAGTGAAACTTGTTCCTGAAACTCAAAATTATTGCTTTTAGGAAAATCTCCAAATACTGGGGAATATAATTATTAATGAGTAAGCCCCGCAGACGGGACAGCAGAGGCTGTAAGAACAAAGGCGTGTGCGGGGACCGGCCACCGAGTGCTGGGTCCTGAGGCTGCGCTGACCGAGCTCTCAGGTGGCGCTGAAGTGAGGCCCCCTGTGAGCTGGGTGAGCTGGGGCGGGCTCCTGGGACCTCTGTGTCCTCTTCAGAGAAGGGAGATGAGCCCCGATCCTGGTCTGAGATGTCATCCTCCGATAAAGGGAACCAGGCTCCTTAGAAGAGGAGCTGACTCCAGGGCTGAGACAGAAACACCAAGATGAGCCTGGAGCGCCCTGCACTGTCAGAAAGGCAGTGTGTCCCCCCCACACGGGGCACGTCACAGGGACGCGGGGCCAGCCTGGGGGGCTCCCCATGGACACAGCTGGGACAGTGTGAGCACCATGTGACACTGGTGGTGATTACAACCCAAACTATAAAGTAAGTGCCCGTGAGCTCATACTCGTGTAAATGATTGAAACTTTTTAAAATGAGGGCAAATCTTCCTTCTAGATTCCCAAGTTACACATGAAGAGAATCCCCCTTCCAGGAGGTGGAGCTGAATTCCTCCCCGTGAATGTGGGCTGGACGTGGAGACTTGCTTCCAAAACATAGAACATGGAGAGTGAAAATCACCACTAACGGTAAAGTGACTACAGTGACCCTTGAACAACATGAGTGTGAACGGTGCAGGTGCACTTGCACACGGATTTGCTTCAGTGATGTGTGCGGTGTCGTAAGTGTATTTCCTCTTCCTGATGACTTTCTTAACCATGTTTTCTTTCTCACAGCTCCTCTGTGTCAGCGTGCAGAACAGAGCACATGTAACACGCAAACTGTGGTAACCGACTGTTACCAGTAAGGCGTCTGGCCTACAGTCAGCTATTGGTAGTTCAGTTTTGGGTGAGTCAAAACTTATATGAAGATTTTCAACTGTGCTGGGGACCGGTGCCATGAACCCCCATGTTGTTAAAGGTCAACTGTATCTTATAGTGGAGAACTTGGCAGACACAATAACCTTAACCATGTGATAAAGGTCACGTTAATATCATGTGCCCTCTGATATGATGTGATGAGACGGGCACTTCGCCAGCTGACAGTCTTATAGGCACTTCTTTGTAGGGAACTCTCTCCTTTCCTCTTGCTGCTTTTAAGATTTTCTCCTTATCTTTAATCTTGGGTAAGTTAATGATGATGTACCTTGGTGTGTGCTTCCTTGGGTTCAGTTTCTTTGGGACTCTCAGGGCTTCCTGGACTTCCTGGAAGTCTGTTTCCTTTGCCAGATTGAGGAAGTTCTCCTTCATTAATTTTTCAAATAAGTTTTCAATTTCTTGCTGTTGCTCTTCTCCTTCTGGCATCCTTGTGATTAAGATGTTGGAGTGTTTAAAGTTTTCCTGGTGGTTCCTAAGCCTCTCCTTATTTATTTATTTATTTATTTATTTATTTTTGAATTCTTGTTTCTTCATTCTGTTCTGGTTGAATGTTTATTTGTTCCTTCTGCTCCAAACCATTGATTTGAGTCCTAGTTTCCTTCCTTTCACTGTTGGTTCCCCATATATTTTTCTTCATTTCACTTTGTATAGCTTTCACTTTTTCTATATTTTGTGACCACACCCAACCATTTCTGTGAGCATCCTGATTACCAATGTTTTGAACTGTGCATCTGATAGATTGGCTATCTTTTCATCACTCAATTGTTTTTTTTTCTGGAGCTTTGATCCATTCTTTCTTTTGGGCCTTATTTTTGGGCCTTGTCCTGTCTGTTGTGTTGTAAGGGGTGGAGCCTTAAGTATTCACCAGGGCTAGGCAACCCACACCATTGCTGTGCTGTGGTGCTGTATGTGGGGGAGGAGTCAGAGAGAGAACAGTGCCACTTGCTCAGCTCTCTGCTGGCCTTCAGTCACTTCCCCTGCTACCTATAGGCAAATTTGGGCCCCTCTTGTGATGATTTGCTGGTGGGTGAGGTTCTGTACATTCTAGGACCCTGTGGGTCTCTCCAACAAACTCTCCTGTGAGGCTGGGAGTTTCTCCCACTGCCTCAACCCCCACAGGATTTTACAGCCAGAAGTTTTGAGGCTTTGGTTCCCGGCTCTGGAACCCTGGGTTGTGCAGTCTGTCTCACCCCCCAGTTGTCCCTCCCAGTTCATGTGCATGCAAATGCGGGACTGCCAGCCACTGCCTTGCCCACCTAGTCCTCCAGCCCCTGCCTCACTGCGCATCCTCTCCACCCAGCTGCCCATCTCAGCCCCTCCTACCAGTCTGGATGAATGTTTCTTCTTTAACTCCTTGGTTGTCAGACTTCCATACAGTTTGATTTTTTAGAAGTTCAGGTTATTTTTTGTTTTTAAATTTGTTCTTGTCCTTCTTTTAATTATGCACAGAGGCAAAGTGTATCTACCTACACCTCCATCTTGGACAGAAGTTATCAAAAAATAATTTAAAAAAATGAAATGACATGGTCAATTCAAATAGACACATAGTTATCAAAGATATTGAATCAGTAATTAGTAACATTCCCAAACAGAAAGCTCCAAGACCAGATGGGTTCATGGGTGAATTCTACCACACATGTAGGGAAGAAATAATACTAGTTCTCTATAATACCCTCCAGAAGATGAGAGGGAATACTTCCTACTTCATTTGATGAGGTCAGCATTATCCTAATACTGAAACCTGACAGATATTACAAGAAAACAGTAGACCAATAGCTTTCAAGAACAGAGGTGCAAAAATCCTCAACAGAATATTATCAATCAAACAAACCCACATTGTATAAAAAGAACTATTCACCACAACAAGTGGGATTTAGCTAAGGTATGCAAGGCTAGCTTCAACATTTTTCATCTTGTGATACACATACACTTATTACTAAGATTCTGTGGCACACCAAAGAATATATATATTTTTGGCTGACCTGACAAAAGCAGGTATAATTCTGATTCATTCACACTGGACGGCTATGGTTGTGTGAGCTGTGCTCATTTGTTTTTTAGTTGACAACGTAAGTGAAAAGAGGTCAGTGCCCCTGACTAAATAGTCAGGTGTTGCATGTTTTAAAAACCCTTGCAGCACACCGGTGGGGCACGGCTGCTCTATGCTGTATGCAAAAGGAACACTTAGACCAAACATGTTCTCTGTCTTAACTCAATGACAATTTCACATGGAACACAAAACCAGCCATCAATGGCAACTGTAGAAGCGTAGAAGCAGGCTCATGATTGAGCAAGAGAGCTGCATCTGTGGGTTTGAGCCTTTTTAACAGCAGGGATGCATCTCCCACTGTGTGAATGACTAGGATGGGAGGTCTGGGTGGTCAGATGCACACAGACCTGGAGTAGAAGTCTGTACCTTCTACACACTGATGCATTAACAAGGGTTAGCCTTTTTGTGTGTGAAGAACTATTTATTATTGCATGCAGAGAAAAAAGTTTACATCTATTGCTATATGTTTGTAACTTTAAATTGTGATCTGAATTTGGTTTCTAATTGGTGATGACAGACACACTCGGGCCCAGCAGAGGGAGCCACACATAATGGGAATTCCTCTCTCCTCTCAGACCATCTTTCTCCCTGACAATCTGATTTCAAACTGCCAGTCTTCCTCCTTCAAGGTGATTTTCATTTAGGGGTCCTTCTTATCTAGCCCTGCTTCAGCCACGTTCATAAACTCACAGTCCATCAGCCAGTTCAATCCTTGTTTGAACCCAACTGTGGATTAGGTTCAATTTCTGTCTCACAGGCCACTTGGCACCATGCAAATCAGGGGCTGTACCTCCCAGATGTCAACTTTAAGGTCCCAGAACATTCCATGATTAGGCGCTTTGCCTGGACTTCACACTGATCTCCAGGAGCTGCTGGAGCAGAGTGTAGAGTCCAAATGTCACATCTCTGAGATGTTCAGGAAGGCAAAAGACCCCTATGTACCCTCAGGCTGCCTTGCTGAGTGCCCACACAACGTCTCCTCAGGTGCTTCTAGAATGCTCTTGGGCACCCACTTTAGAATTTCCATAGTCCCCTTTTCCCCGCTCCCCAGTTTTCTTCTTCATCCTCATTTATGCTCTCATTACATATCTCTAGACAATAACAATACTCATTTCTTATCCTTTCTCCCTGATTCCAGTTCCTACTCTCTCTAACCCACATGCTGTTTATCTGGAAACACACTCTGACATTACTGATCATTTTTTTTTATTTAAAAAATCCTCAGTGGGGAGTGATATCAACAGGACACTGGACCAGGAGGCTCTGGACCCTCCCCCAGGGATGTGCTACACCAATACTCACACGTGCATCAGTGTTCTTGGTGAGAAATCCAGACATTGTTCCAGAGAGGCTGCACACCAGGAAAGTGAGAAAATGCCCACAAAGACACTGGGAGAAAAGTTTGCCATGAACCCCAGTCTTTCCATAAACCCCCCTCCCAACACAGCACCTCACAATCAGGAGGGAACCCCAAGTCTTGGCTCTTCTTTGATGAGCAAAGGGTTTCAACCACACAGCTAGCAGCCCAACTTTCCTGGCTGCTGCCTGAGGTCTGGTCTCTAACTCCCTGTCTCTCCAGCAGGCAGGCCCAGTGTTTGCAGGTCCCAGGGGGCCACAGGGAACAGGGGCAGATCTGAATGGGGGTGAGCAACTCCTGGGGCTCCTCTCCCTGCCTCACACAGAGTCAGCAGGTGGTGAGACCAGCCCCCAGATCCTCCCTGGGGGAATTAGACTACACACCCAACATCCTAACTTTTCTGGCTGCTGCCTGGGGACCTGGTGGCCTGTCCCTGGCAGGGGTCTGGACTCTCTAGTCTCCTGGGGACTGCAGAGAACACAGCAGTGGCTGTGAATGGGCCTGTGGGCTCCTCCCCCACCTCCCCTGGCTCCAGTGATGAAGCCCAGCTCCCAGCTTCTTTCTGGAAGGACTTACACTGCACAACTAGCATCCTGACCTTTTCCCTCTGCTGCCCAGAATCTGGCTTCTAACTGTCCTGTTTCCTGAGCTGATGAAGCAGGCCCTCCCTACTAGTCCCCTGGGGAACGTCACTGGGTGTGAGGACACTTCCCATGATTCCACACCCTGCCCCCCACCTCCACACAAGCTGCTTCAGCAGTGAAGCCAAGCCTCCAGGTTCTCCCTGGGAGGAGTTGGATTATACATTTAGCCTTCCAACATTTCTACCTGCTACCAGAGGGACTGGCATCTAACTCTCCCGTCTCTGAGGGCTGTCAGGGCTGGCATTTGCTAGAGAGCAAAGCAGTGGTCTAAAGGAGAGTTTGAATGAGAATGCGGGCATTGTCCACACAGCTGCTCTCCCTGGCTCAGTGCAGAGTGAGCAGGTGGTGAGCTCCACCTCCCAGCTTCTCCCTGAGCAGAAAACGCACTGGACACACAAGTGGTGCCCCAAACATGCCAGCTGCTCCTCAAGGGACTGGCTTCTCTTTTACCTGTCTCAGGGCACAGACAGGACTTGTCAGAGCCTAGAACCCTAGGGTCACTAAGAACAAAAGAGGAATAGAGGAAGTCACCTCATACAATAAAGGCCATATATGGAAAATTCTCAACTAACATCATAATCATCGGGGAAAACTTGAAAGTTTCTCTAAGATCTGGTACAAGGCAAGAAGGCCCATACTCACCACTTCTACTCAACATAGTATTGGAAGTCGTAGCCAGAGCAATCAGGCAAGAGAAAGAAATAAAAGGCATCTGAGTCAGAAAGAAAGAAGTAAATTTATCTTTGTTTCCAGATGATCTGCTCATATATGTAGAGAACTCCAAAGACTCAACAAATAACTGTTACAACTAATAAATGAATGCAGTTAAGTTGCAGGAGACAAAATCAACACATAGTAATCAGTGGTGTTTCTGTACACTAACAATGAACTAGCTGAAAAGAAGATTAATAAAACAATCTCATTCACAAAACGACTAACATGAGAATAAACTTAACCAAAGAGATGAAAACTTGTACTCTGAAAATGATGAAAACCTACTGAAGAAAATCAGGGCAGACAGAGATGAATGAGGAGACATCCATGTACAGGGATTGGAAGAATCTTGTCAGATGTCCACACAAAGTGATCCACAGAATCAATGCAATCCTTCTCAAAATCCCAATGGCATTTGTCACAGAAATAGAAAAACAATCTTGATCCTTTAAAATCAGAAGAAACCTGAACAACCAAAGCAATCTTGAATAATAAGAACGAAGGGAAGGGATCACACTTCCTGAATTTCAAATATGTTATATAGCTACAGTAATCAAAACAGTATGGTATTGGCATTAAAAACAGATATACGGATTAAGGGAATTAAATAGAGAGCCCAGAAAAAAATCCATGCACTTATGGTCGTTTGGCTTTCAACAAAAGTTTCAAAAATCAATGGGGATAAACTGAACCCTTCAATAGGTGTTGGGGGGAAAACTGGCTATCCACATGCAGAAGAAGGAAACTACATCCTTATCTCCTACTATGTAAAAACATCAACTAAAAATGCATTAAATGCTTAAACATAAGATCTGAAAATGTTAATTCCCTGAAGAAACCATAGGCAAAATCTCCTTGACCTGTTTTGACTTTTTTCTTTCTTCTTCTTCTTCTTCTTCTTTTTTTTGGGACATAACACCAAGAGCACAGGCAACAAAAGCAAAAATAAACAAGTTGAATTGTATCACACTAAAAAGCTCCTCAGCCCTGCCTGGTGTGGCTCAATGGATTGAGTGCCAGCCTGCAGACCAAAGGGCCACTGGTTCAATTCCCAGTCAGGGCACATACCTGGGCTGTGATCAGGTCCCCAGTGAGGGACGTTTAAGAGGCAACCACTCATTGATGTTTCCCTTCCTCTCTTTCTCCTTCCCTTTCTCTCTAAAAATAAATATATATAAAATAAAATATCTTCAAAGCAAGCATCAGAGCTAAAAAGGCAACTTATGGAATGGAAAAAAGTATTTTGAAACCATATATCTAATAAGAAGTTAACATGAAAAATATGTAAGGCATTCATCCAATTCAATAGCAAAAATACAAGTGTCTGAAGGATAAAATGGGCAAAGGACCTGTGCAGACATTTCTCCAAATAAGACACACAGATGGCCGACAGGTATGTGAAAAGGTCCTCAATCAGAACCACAACAAGAAGAATGATCACTTCTCACATGTCAGAATGGTTGTTATCAAAAGACAAATGATAAGTGTTGATGAGAATGTGGAGATAAGGGAATCCTTGTATACTGTTGGTGGGGATGTAAGTTAGTACAGCCACACACACACACAAACACACACACCATGAAAGTTCATCAAAAAATTAAAAATAGAACTCCCTTATGACCCAGCAATCCCACTCCTGAGTACACATCCACAGGAAATGAAATATGGATTTTGAAGAGACATCTCCATCAGCAGGTTCACTGCAGCATTATTCACAATGGCCAAGGCATGAACACAGCCTAAATGTCCATCCATGGATAAATGAATAAAAATGTGATAAACACACACAAATGGAATAATATCCAGTTTTAAAAAGGACATTCTGCCATTTGTGACAATATGGACGCACCTGGAGCACATTATGTAAGTGACATAAGTCAGACACAGAGAGACAAATACTGCATGACCTCACATCTGTAGAATCAAAGACAGAAAAATTCACAGAACCAGAGAGTAGAATGGCATTCATTAGGGGCAGGGGCAGGTGGGAATGGGGAGATATTGGCACAGGGTACAAAGTTTCAGTCACTCAGGAGGAATGAGTTCTGGACATCTGTGTACAGCACGGTGACTACAGTTAAAACCATACTGAAATCTGTTAAGAGGTAGATCTTAAGTGTTCCCACCACACACACACACACACACACACACACACACACACAGAAAATGGTTACTATGGAGGTGATGGATATGTCAATTAGCTTAACTGTGGTAATCATTTCACAATGTACATGTATATTAAGATATCAAGTTGTATACTTTAAATACTTTCAATTCCTCTTTGTCAGTTATACCTTACTAAAGCTGAAAAAATAATTCCCAGGGTGTGCAAACACATGGAATCACCAGAGAGCTCATTGAAAATACAGGTTTCCAGACCTCACCACCCACTGGACCTGAGTCTCTGGGCAGTGGCTCTGGGGGACTCTGTGCTTTGGAGAAGACCTGCAGGAGGCCGGGCTGAGCAGAGCTGGTCTGGGACCTGCTGTCCTGGAGGACAAACCCGAACCCCTCCGGCTGGGCCCCCGGGGCTCCCTGCAGTCTGGCAGCTGACTGCTGCTGGAGAGGGTGGGGTCACAGCAAAGGTCTGAGGCTCTGCAGCATCCTGGAAAGGCCCTCCACAGTCCTCATTCCTACTTCTGGTCTTGGGCATTTCTCTCACCTTAGCGATTGCCTAAACTCACGTCACTCTAATTCCTAAACAATGTGTTCAATTTCCAGGGGAAACAGGAAACAAAAGCTGGACCTCCCACAGCCTCTGTCTCTCCCACCCTTCACCCTTTCCCTTGTCTCTGTGATAGGGTCCTGTCTTCTCCACCCTCCATGGGGTTCCCTCTGGTTTCCTGGGGTTGCTGCACCAGGTCTCCAGGCACCAGGTGACAGGAAGAAGCCTTGAGCCTCCTCTGGGTTCTGCACACACCTCACCTCTCTCCTTCCCGTTACACCCCGACTTCCTGAAAGAACAGCACAATCCAGTTCCAACGCTGCTCTGTTCTAGTGATGGCACCCAGGACAAACAAAATGCCATCTCAGCCCCCAGGGATCTCATGCCCCACCCCCATCCCCTACTTCTCAGCCAATGGAGGTGTGGCTCCTGCTGGACCTGCTGCAGCCAACCTGCTCTCCCCAAGGTCTCCCAGGTTTCCCAACCACATTTCAACTTGTCTGTACTCCCCCTTCCTAAGTCACTGGCACCACTGTCCACTGTCTTAGGTCACTGTCTCAGCCTCAGGTCCTATGCCACTTCTCTCCCCAGATTCTCCTAACATCCTCTCTTTAGTTTCTAGAACCTTCTTTTAATCAACGTCAATCACAGTTGTCCACATTTCTAGGAGACAGTCGTGTTGCTCTCTTCTCATTGGGCTCTCCTTCCCTGGATGACCTCATCCAGTCCAGAACCTTCTCCTCAGGAGCTTCAGCCCCAGAGCCTCACTGTGACTGCGCATCAGAGAGTGCACTGGGGTCCCTCCAGCATCTGAAACCCCACCGCCCCCCCACCCAGTGTGTCTTCCCGACAGCACCTGCTGCAGAGGTTGCAACACCAGCCCATCTTCCCCAGCACACACCTGGAAGTTACCCCATCTCCTGTCTCCCTCACCCCACATCCAGCCAGTGACCAGAGCTGACAAACCCCCCGCGGTCTCACCTCACTTCATTCTCAGCCCTGCTCTGGTCCTCGGACTGGCTCCCTTTTCTCTGAGCCCCAAACCCAAAGTCCCCCTTTATGCTCCAGGCGACAGCCTGCGGTCCTTAGGTCTGCCCGCTGCCCCTGTTCCCTGGGCTGAGCTCCACCCCCAGCCCCTCTCCCTCCCAGCCCTCGCCTGGGCGCTTTGGGACTCAGCCTCTGTCCAGCTCGCGGTTGTGTCTGCACCCCTGTTCCCGCGTTCAAAGTCTGCTCGCGCTCCTGGACCTGCGTCTACCTTTTCAGGGCCTCGGGGATGGACCGTCCCAGAGCGGTCAAAGCCGTTGACCCCAGGTCGCAGTCCCAGCACAGACACTACTCACCGGGGTGGGTGTGTGCGTGCATCGGGCACTTGTCCCGCTAGACGCCTGCCACTCAAAACGCCTCTGCAATCACAGGTGTTCTCCCCGGGAGAACCACGACCACACACGGGCCGAGCCCCCTGCAGAGCAGAGCCACATGGCTGGTCCCCAGTCCTCCGGCCCCTCCTTGAGCACCTCAACGGCTCAGCAAAGTCGTTTAGCTTGAACTCAAACCCTGGGATCCCCTGGCCTTTGGGCCCCATAGCGCTGACCCGGTGCCCTGCAGTCCTAGTACTCCGAACCTGTCAGCCCTGCCCAGGGTCTGTCCAGCTCACCCTGTGTCTCTGTCTCGCATTCAGTGAGCGGTGTGCGCGCTACATTCAGTGCGTGCGGTTCTGGCTCTCCTCCCTCAAGCTCCCACCTCGGGGCGGGATCTCTAAACACTGTCTCTTCTAACAGTGAGTCAGGGGACCACAGGCAGGTCACAGAAACTCTGTAGGTCTCCTTGTTCCCACCTGTGAATGGTGAGGATTTCATTGAAGTCCTTTCTAGCACTGAATAATAGAAAGACCCTTCACAAGGGAAAGAAGTTAGTAAGTAAATAAACACACACATGAACATAAAGATATACATTGTGAGTCAGTGCCAAGGGGTGGCTCAGTGACCTTCAGAGAGGGCCAGTGGAACTGAGGAGAGAGCATGGAGTCTTCCCAGGAGGGGGGTTTCTCTGGGGTCTCAGGGAGGAGCAGAATCTCACCTGGGGAGAGGTCTGAGCAGAGGCCCAGCTGGGACAGAGGAGCTGGGGAAATGGGGGGTGCAGTTCTCTCTGACTCCCTTCCCTCCACTGTCATCCTGGGGACAGTCTGGGCTCACATGTCACCTCCTCCATGAAGCTTTCTGATATTTCCTCCACTTTTCCACAGTTAGATATCTCTCTTCCCTGCCAATGTTACATCTTGAATATACCTACATTTTGTTGTGCTGCATTGCTAGAAATGTGGACATAAGTGTCTTGAAGCTTCCTTAAAGCTTAGTGTAAGAAAGGCTTCCTAGCTCACAAGTTAATGCATCTCCTCACTTCTCAAGCAGGGCTGTGGAGAGACCTGACTCAGAAGGTGTGGAATGTGCCCTGATCAGTGAAAATCATCACAACCTCCAGAGACCCATGGGGTGGACGCCGGGTTCCTAGAGGCATTAATGAGGTAACTTTTAATATAAAAATGTGGCAGCCTCTACATGCTGCTCCTGGCAGGGAGAGCCGCCAGCAGCGCTCTGGCGGGTGTGTGTCTGCACAGAGGTGACGGTGACCTGGCACATGGCTGTTCCCTCCGTCTGAGTCCCTGGGGGCCACTCTGTTCTCAGTCCCATCTGGGAATCAGGGTGGTGAGAGTGTTTGGTCTGTTTCATCCTCTCCAAGTTAACGTCTCAAGGCAAATACCTATTGTCTTCTGCTTTTACTGAGTGTCTAACATAGTGCTTAGTAAATGTTTGTGAGGCAGGAGATAGTCAGGAAGGAGGAAACTCCAGAGGTGCCCCAGGACTAAGATAAAGGACATCCATGCAAGACAAAGACCCTGTAAGACCAGTTGTTCCTGCTTTCTGGGAAAGCACTGAATCATGGTGACTCAAGAACGCACCTGTGCAGCAGATGCTACACGGCCCCCACTTCATTACAACAGCATTACAATAAATTAACATTGTGGGACCTCCTTCTCCAGTAGCCAACCAAGAAAATCATGGGAGACCACACATGTGCAGTAGCTTTGAAATACAACTACTTGTACCTGCGCAATAGAAGCCTGCCAAAACTGGCCAGGAAGCTTCCACCCTATAAGAATAGAGTCCCTCCAGCCCATGGGATCAATCTCCACTCAGAATTGGCTCGCTCCCATGTTCTGTGGAGTGTACTATCACGTAATAAATCTTCTCTCTTTCTTTATGCTATCAACTCTGTGTGTTTGGATCAATTCTTTGTCCTGGATCACCAAGAACCTGGTTACCTGTGCCCACGTGTGACAGTTGCACATTAGTAAGTGAGTGAACCAACACATAAAATGAACTAGGTGATTGGAACATGAGAGGACACTCTAAGGTTTATGAAATATGTATTTTAAATTGCCATCTCTTATCTCATAAAAACAATCTCAAATCTAAACACCAGAGCTAATGTGTCACACAACTTTTGACATGTCATTTAATTGCAGGTGTGTTGGCTGCAAATGTTTTTAAATAGGATGCTCACCTGACTTTCACCCTGTCAGGGGAGAACTGGGGAAGGGTGAGGCAACCACGAGAAGCAAAACCCCAGATGAAGCTGCCCTAAATACTGGGCGGCCTCCCTGAGCATAGAAGAAAGGGTGGAGTGTTCCCGGGAACGAGTGGACCCACTGCGGGTCTGCCTAAGGTCCACCTGTAGTGTGTGGGTTCTTTACTCTGTGTGGGAAAGATTTCACAACACAAGTCCAGTGATTCTGAGAGCACCTTTAATAAGGCTGGGGACAGTGAAACTAAGGACAGACTTGGGGTAACAGAAGTAACAGGAGAGAGTCTAGGCAGGGCTGCTTTGGCTCTAGAAAATGTATAGGAAAGGACTGAGCCAAGATGGTGCTGCTGTTAGCTCACTGGAAGTCGAAGAAAAAGGGGGCCCTCAGGGGCAGGATCAGGGGTGAGCCTGGGTTCAGCTGCTGCTGTCCACTGCTGCCCTGGCTGCAAGTCTCCCTGGGACCCTGAGAGTTTGGGAGGAAGTGAGAGGCTCCTGCAGGGGGAGGGGGCAGGAGCTCAGGCTGAGTCTCTGTCCTGAGGGCTTTTCATGTTTGTTCTGCAGGTGAGAACCTTAGGGGAGGGTTTCAGCAGAATGTTCATTACCTTCCCAGATGCATTTCTAACCTGCTGCTGCATCAGAATGAGCGCAAGGGTGTGTTGGGGATATTCTCTGGTCTGCTTTACTGTTTGACTTACATCCTGGGTCTGTCTTGCTTTTAGTGGGGTTTGTGTTATTTGGTCCCCTGACTTCATCTGTCCTTCGGTTTCGCTGGCACAAATGACATTAATTGGGTCTCTGTTCCCCATTTTCCCAGACCAGGGAGATTTAAGCCATGTGTTCCCTGGTTAGGGAGGAGAGGGATGAACTATTCACTCCCAAGGCCTTGGTCAGGGGAGATGAGGCCTTGGGACTCACCAGCTGGCTGTGAGTTGCCCAAACTGTTTGGCCTTGTTTAATTTTCTTGTCTGTTTCCCCATCCACTTGCCCAGGAATCTCCTAGCTTCTTACTATCCTGTCACAGACATTAGAGGAGCAAGAAGGCAGCTGTTTAGGGGTGATCTGCCTGCTACCTCTGTCACCCCAGTGATGACCAGAACTAGTGGTTCCTCTGGTGAGCCCTGTCCCACCACCTGCTCACTAGAATCCGCACAGCTGGTGGCAGAGGACAGGGAGAGGGGGTGGGTCTAGCCTCAGCCATCACCAGAAAAACCTTTTGTCTACAGGGTCATTGTTCAGGCAGGATCCCACTTGTTGGAGCAGATGTCTGACCTGCCTCCTCTCCCAGTGCCTGGTGCCCCAGGACCCTGAGCCCGGGGCCCCTTTTCCGCCCAGCAGTCTCTCTCCTTCTGCCAGTCCCCGGCCCCTCCCCACCCTGCTGGCCCAGTTCCAAATGTGTTCCCGTACCTTTAACCAGCTAGTCCTTGTTTCTCCTCCACGTTTAGCAGTCAGGGAACATGTGTCAGTTTTGAAAAATAATTTTGAAATTTTGGGGGTAATATTTATCTTTTTATTAAAAAACCTTAAGTGTCAGCTCTAGTATTGGGTTGCCCAAAAAGTTCATTTAGTTTTTTCCATATGAAGGCTGTGGTAAAACTTAGTTGTGTTTAACTTCATTTGAAACAATTTTGTTAGATTGAACTGTGGCAGCTGTCATTAAAAATCCTATCAAAATTGGTGAATTTTTGTGCAGTCATTTTAATATTGAAGATGGAAGAAAATATGCAACATTTTTGGTGTATCATGACTTACTATTTCAAGAAAGGTAAAAGCACAACTGAAATGCAAAAAATGATTTGTGCAGTGTATGGAGAAGGTACTGTGACTGATCAAATGTGTCAAAAGTGGTTGGTGGAGTTTCTTGGTACTAGTGACATTTAGGCCAAATAATCCTTTGCTCTGGGCTGTCTTGTGCAATGGAAGATGTTCAGCAGCACTCCTGGCCTCTACTCACTAGAAGCCAATAAGTGGGAGATGCCGACTGACTCAAAAATATCCAAATCAATAAAGTTATTGGTGAAAATGAAAAATGTGTCTTTTATTTTATGGAAAAAACTAAGGGGGCTTTTGGCCAACCCAAAATGTAGCGGTGATCTGAGCAGGAAGAGCCTAAGTTTCCATTCCCTGAAATGCAGACTAGTGACAGCCCTGCTCACCCTGGAGGACAGAGAATGAGACCTGGAAGGGAACTTATGTAAATGTGTCGCCTGTGTCAGCCCCTCCCCCTCCCATGTGTGATCAGTTTCACACGTGCACAATTCTTAAGGAACCCAACTGAGAGACAGACCCGTGCAGCCCATGCTACCTGTGGAAAATCTCAAGAGGAGGTGCCATTTGGTGTAGGGAACCGATCAGCATGACAGTGGCAAATGTAGCCCAGTATTGACCCAGAAAACAGATCAATGCGAGGCGGCACACAGGAGCCAGGTGTGCAGATGGGCTTTCCCATGGGGAATCAGGCCCGCACTGCACCTAGGCTGCTATGAGACTTGCTTTTGCTAAAACTCCCTCGCCCTGTGTTAAGACTGCAGATGTTTAATGTATATCTCTGAAGCAACTCCCTAAAGTCTGTGCTAAGATGTCCCAAGGATGAAATGTTAACCAAATCAATCATTTGTATTGTTCCCTTGCATTTGTAACTTTTTCTCATTTTTTGTTATCTGTAAGAAGTAATCACTTAACTAAATCTAGAAATAATGAGAACCTTCTTTGATGTAATGTGACTGGAAACCAATAAAAGTCTGTCCAGGCTAGGGTTGGCACTCTCCCCTTGAGAGGGTGGTACTGTCCTTTTTTCTCCACAGGACTCTGTAGGCCGTGTGAATTTGTGTACCTCATCCACAACACGCGGACTCCAGAGGGCCAGAGTCTGCGTCAGTTTGGACCAGACCTTAAGGGTTGGAAAGAATTTGTTGACTGTCTACTGGGTAAATCTTTCAACCTTCTGCTTTCCCTAGTGGTTTTATTTACTTGGGAGAATAGGAGGACGAAAGAGTAGGTACACAAACTATGGTCCACAGTCATTTTCTGCAGCTGCCCAGGTGGTGTGACAGTGGGGACCTGGGACTGTGACTGGAGGCTCTGGGGCAGTGAGCATGGGGAAGGGGGAGCCTGGTCAGGAATCTCATTTATGTCAGAGCTAAAAGGATGTCACTTCCATGGGTCTGGTTTCTTCAAGCAGGTGTGCTGCCCCACCTCCTGCTCACTAGGGGGTGCCCATGACTCCATGCCTCTGCCAGCAGGTGTTTATGGAACATTTGTTCTGGGTTTGGAGCTCTGGTAGCCTGCCCTCACCCTCCCACACACTTGCACATTCTCACCTCATTCCCACAAATCTCAGTGCTCCCGCTGCCCCTCCATCCCTCACATGCAGCCTTTGCTCTCTGTTTCCCCTTGTCTGGGATTCCTTCATGGCTGCCACCACTGTCCATGGTCCCACAGAACAGCCTTTCTTATGGGATCCTGGCACCGCCTCCCCTTGCCCCCTGCTGGACATTATTCAGTATCACCCAGCACTGCCCCAGCTTCCTCTTTTCCCAGCTTTATCCCTTCTTCATTCCTGGGACTCTGAAGGCACAGGCTGCACAGCTGAGCTGCCCTGCTGGTTAGTTCCCAACCCCTGTGTGTGTCTACCAGTGGCAAGGTCTCCCTCCCAGCTCAGCATGTGGTCCCAGCAGGATAGGAATGAGGTCTTGGGCTTTGAAGGGTTGTCCTCAGGTGACTCAGGCACTGTCACCCCTGGAAGTTGAGGCAGCAAGGTGAAGACAGTCTCTCCCAGGTGTATCCTAGATGAAGGTGTGGAGGATCTAAAAGAGGAAAGATCCATGAAAGGAAAGAAGAAATTAGTGGAAGACTAAGAACACCTAGTTTTTATAGCCCTTCCTCTCATGGTGTTGGGTGTAAATCTGAACTAGGAAGTTAAGGAGCCTCCTGAGCAATAAACACAGGACCCTGGAGCCCTCACATTGAATCAGCCACAGGGAGGCGGCACAGAGGGGAGGTCTTTCCCTCAGTCACTCCGTCCTTGGCCTTCTACACAGCTGCATGTTCTCATGTCATTCTTCCCCAAAATCTCAGTCCACTCTAATGCTCTAATGGGGTGCAGGGAAAACCCTGCCAAGGGGAAATTTATAGCTGTAAATGTTTATGTTAAAAAAGAAGAAAGACCTCAAATCAGTCACCTACTTTACAATTTCAGGAACTAGCAGAAGGAGAAATAAACCCAAAGCCAGTAGATGAAGGGAAATAGTAAAGATGAGAGCAGAGATAAATAAAACAGAGAATGGAAAAAACAGTGAAAATAAGCAAAACCAAACACTGGTCCTTTCGAAAAATTAACAAAAATTGAGAAACCATTGTGTAGGGTGACTAAGAAAACAAGTGCAGATCGAGTTACTAAAGTCAGGAGTGAGGACAGGGGCACCACTACTGATGCCACAGGAGAAGAAGGATGAAAAGAGAGTCCCGTGAACAATCGCATGACCAACAACTCGGTTACCGAGATGGAATGGACGAACTCCTGGAAACACAGACCCTATCGGGACTGTGTCAACAGGAAATAGAGAGTCTCAGCAGACCTGGAACTAGTGAGAAGACGAATCAGGATCCAAAACCTCCTGATGAAGAAAAGCCCTGGAGCTGACGGCTTCGCTGGTGAATTCTACTAAATATTAAAGAGCTAACACCAACTCTCCTCAAATTCCAGCAAAGAATTGGAGAGGACAGAGTACGTCCTCAGTCTATGAGGACATATAGGTAACTCAGTCTGTGTAGCTGGCACTGCCTTGATACCAAACCCCAACAAAGACACTGCAAGAATGAGACCAACATCCCTTATAAACATTGATGCAAAAATCAACAAAATATCAGCAAACCGATCCAGCAGCACGTTAGATGTATTACACAGCAGGCGGGGTCAATGCACAGAAACTGATCAGTGATAAACATCACACTAACAGAATGAGGGCAAAACTCATCATCAACTCAATAGATTCAGAAAAAGCATTTGACATAATTCAACACTCTTCTGTGGTAAAAAAAACACTCAAGAAATTAGTGTTTTTTAATATTAAGAAGATAGAAAGAAACTACCTTAACACAATGAAAGCCATATATTAAATACCACAGCTGACATCACACTTAATGGTGAAAGACAGAGCTTTCCCTGCAGTTTCAGGAAGAAGACGAGGAACCTGCTTTTGCCACTTCTGTTCACACTGGTATTAGAAATTCTAGCCAGAGCAGTCAGGCAAGAAAAAGAAACAAAAGGCATCCAAATTGTAAATGAAAAAGTAAAATGATCTCTCTTCACTTGTGACTAAGTCTTATCATTAGAAAACCATAAATACTCCACAAAAAAATCTGTTAGAATAAATAAATGAATTCAGCAGAGTAGCAAGATACACAATCAACTTACAAAAATCAGTTGTGTTTCTATGCATTCATAATCAGCAATCCAAAAGGAAATTAAAGAAACAGTTCCATACGTAACAGCATCAAAAAGAATAAAATGCTTAAGAATTAACCGAGGAGGTGAACGCTGTGTGCACTGGAAACTACGAAACGCTGCTGACAGAGACTGAAGAAGACATAAACAGACAGATGTTCCAGGTTCATGGACTGGGAGACTTAATGTTATTAAAATGTCAATACCACCCAGAGTAATTTACAGATTCAGTGCAATCCCTATCATAATCCTAATGATGCTTTTTTCAGAAATAAAACTATTCACCCTAAAATTCACATGGAATCACAAAGAACCCTGAGTTGCTCAAACAATCTTGAAAAAGAGGAAAAGAGTCCAAGGCTCGCACGTCCTGACTGAACGTTCCCCGCAGAGCCCAGCGCGGCGCTGGCGTCAGGACTCGCATACAGACCAGGGCGGTGAAGGGGCCAGAAACGAGCTCTTGTCTGTGCGGTCCGGTGATTTCCAGCACGGGTTCAAGACAATTTAGTGGGGGGAGGACAATTATTTTCAACAACTGTTGCTCAGAAAACTGGGTATCCAGATGTAAAAGAACGAAGTTGGACCCTTACCACACACCTATATATAATAACTAACTCAAATATCTAAATGTGAGAATTTAAACTGTAACAATCTTAGGAGAAAACATAGGAAAAAAGTTACATGATGTTGAATTTGGCAGTGATTTTTTTTTACATGACAACAATGCATAGGTAAGAAAGAAGAAATGGAAGAACTGGACTTCATAAAATTTTTAATAACTTCTATTTATCAAAGGATACTATCAACAGAGTAAAAAGTCAATTCAGCAAATGAGAAAAGTATTTAAAAGTCATATATCTGAGTGGGGATAAATATCCAAAATGTACAGGGAACTCCTACAAATCAACAACAACAACCCAATTAAATGATGGACCTAAGGACTTGAACAGTCTCTTCTCCAAAGAAGATGCACAGACATTCAGTCAGTGCAGGAGCAGATGCTCAGCGTCACTGATCACTCAGGAAAGGCTCACAACACCACTGCACTGCACCCCCACCGCACACCCAGGGGGCTGACCGCTGCCAGAGAACAGAAAACAAGTGTGGGCATGGGTGTGGAGACACAGGAACTTGGCCTTTCCCAAAAGAGAGATGAATGTTTTTCACAAAACTGTATATTTTAAAAAGGAAGAGCTACATCTGTATCTTTAATTATCCAATTTATGGGCTTTCCTACAATGATTTCAGATTATTGCTCCAGACTGTAATGAGACTGGTTACTTATTTTCTTAAGACTTACTTTTAATGTGTAAATTGCAAACTATCTTCAGATACAAAGAAAGGGAGATTTTAGTTTGAACATTTTCAACTTCTCCCCAGGACACAGAGGTTTCAGCCCTGAGATCTGGAGTCAGGGGACAGGAGGGGACAGTTCTAGGGAATGCAGCAACGCCACGGGAGTCCCAGGCCTGGGAAGGGATGGCCAGTGAGAAACCTGCTGCGGCAGAGCCACCCAGTGACCAGGGCGGTGTGCTTGTCGCAGGAGGTGGAGCAAGAGACGACGCGGACCACCTGGCACCGGCAGGCACACACTTGCATCACTTCTCTGTCCAGGAAATCCTGGGGAGAGAACTAGACCCCCTGGATTCCGGCAGTTGTGTGGGTTGGGCACTGGAACTATTTATTAATTACTAAGGAAAAGGTTCCCCCAGAAAGTTAAAGACCATGTAGACATCTACATTGCACGTCAGTATAATGGGTTTCCTTCTTTTTATCACATCACCCCTAGTTCTGTGCACAGCCTTCTGTGATGGATGAGAAGACCTTTGATGGAAGGAACCACAGCTGTGATCCCAGAGCCTTGCGCAGTGCCAGGAGCAAAACAGACTCAAGGTAATCAAATACACATATATAGGGAGGGCAAAGGTAGATTTACAGTTGTTCACATGGAAAAAGACTTGCAGGTTATGATTATTACAATAGCTTATTAACTCTATTTCACACAGTCACAACTGTAAACCTACTTTTGCTCACTCCCTGTACACACACAAAATAGAAGCAATGTCTAAAACAGGAAAGTCGAAAGGTGAGATGCCCTCTGGTGGAATCTCTAGGTAATAATGGGGAAGGACCCAGATACACTGGTCAGCAAGATGCTTAAATTGAAGAATCTAAGACAAGAAGTGAATGGCCAACTGGTAGTGAACCGAGAGCAACCAGACCAGCACTGTCCACTAGAAATATAATGGGAGATATATATTTAATATCAAATTATCTAGTAGTCGCATGGAGAAGCTAATAAGAACCAGGTGAAATTAATATATTTAAAACCCAATGTATTCAAAACATTGTTACTTAAGCACTAATCAATATAAAATTATTGATAAGACTATATATTTACATATATAGTATAGTTTTATTTTTGGGTTTTAAGTTTAAATATTATCTCATTTTTCAATCAGTTTACATTCAAAACCATTCTGTATCAGTTCCAGATGTCCAGCAAAGTGGCCAGGAAACCACGTACCTCACAGAGTGGTCCCCTTGCTGCCTCAAGTACCCACTGGCCCCGCACACACTCATCACGACATCATTGACCGTGTTCCCTCTGCTGTGATCCACATCTCTGGGACTGCTCTGCAACTGCCCATCTGTAGTGCTTAGTCCCTTCACCTTACCACCCTGCTTCCCACAGCCCTGCCCGCTGACCACTGTCAGTCTGTTCTCTGTGTCTGTGAGTCTGTTTTGTTTGTTTTGTTCATTAGATTGCACGTATAAGTGAAATCATATGGTGTTTGTCTTTCTCTGCCTGAGTTATATCACCTAGCATAGTACTCTTAGCCTGTTCATGTTGTCACTAAAGATTTTATTCTTTTTATGGATGAGCAATATTCCATTGTACATGTACCACTGCTTTTTGTCCTCTCACCTGTTGATGGCACTTGGGTTGCTTCCATGTCTGGCCACTGTAGACAATGCAGCAGTGAACACGGGGTGCAGATATTCTTTCGAATTAGTGTTTGGGTTTCTTCAGATGTATTTCCAGAAGTGGAACAGCTGGGTCATAAGACAGTTCCATTTTCAGTTTTCTAGGAACCTCCACACTGTTTTCCACAGTGGCTGTGCCAATCTTCATTCCCACCCACAGTGCAAGAAGTTTTTCTTTTCTCCACATCCTGGCTGGCACTTCTTTGTTTTATTGATGACAGCCTTTCTGACAGGTGTGAGGTGATATCACTGTGGTTTTAATTTGCATCTCTCTGATGATTACTGACGTTGAGCACTTTTTCATTCCTCTATTGGCCATCTGCATGTCCGCTTTGGAGAACTGCCTGTTCATATCCTTTCCCCCTTTTTTAACTGGATTGATAGTCTTCTGGGTGTTGAATGTGTAAGTTCTTCATATATTTTGAAAATTAAGCCCTTATCAGATGTCTCATTAGCAAGTATGCACTCCCATACAGTGGGTTCCCTTTTCATTTTGTTGATGGTTCTTGTGCTGTGAAAATTTTGAGTTTGAGGAACTAAAAATAAACATTGATTTATTTTTTCCTTTATTTTCACTTGCCCTAGGAAACATATCAGTAAAAAATATTGCTATGAGAGATATCTGAGATTTTACTACCTATGTTTTCTTTTACCTAGGATTTTTATGACTTTGTGACTTGCTTTTAAGTTTTTTATCCATTTTGAGTTCATTCTTGTGTATGGTGCATATCAGTGGTATAATTTATTATTTTTTAGCGTGTATCTGTCCAATTTTCCCAACACCATTTATAAAAGAGACTGTCTTTACTTCATTGTATGCTCTCGTACCCTTTGTCGAATGTTAATTGACCACATAGACATTGGTTGATTTCTGGGCTCTCTCTTCTGTTCCATTGGTTTATATGCCTCTTCTTATGCTAGTACCAGGCTGTTCTGATTACAGTGGCCATGTAGTACAGTTTGATATTAGGTAGTGTGATTCCTGCAACTTTATTCTTCTTCCTCAAGATTGCTGAGGCAAATATGATGGTTTTCTCTTTTCATGTGTGTGTTTTTTAAAAAGATTTTTTATTTTTTTTAAAAATATATTTTATTGATTATGCTATTACAGTTGTCCCATTTTTCCACCCTTTATTCCCCTCCACTCAGCACACACCCTCCCACCTGCATTAACACCTCCCTGGGTTCATGTCCTTGGGTTGTACATGTAAGTTCTTTGGCTTCTTAACCTCCCCCTGTCTATTTTGTACCCACCATCCCTGTACCTTTCCCCCCATTCCTCCTTTACCTTTTGATAAGCCTTCATGTAATCTCCATTTCTGTACCAGTTTTAGTTGTTTGTTTAGTTTGCTTTTTGTGTGTGTGTGGTTTGTTTTTTAGATTCAGTTGTGGATAGTTGTGTTTGTTGTCATTTTACTGTTCATATTTTTTATCTTCATTTTTGTTAGATAAGTCCCTTGATCATTTCATAGAATAAGGGCTTGGTGATGAGGAAATCCTTTAACTGGACCTTATCTGGGAAGCACTTTATCTGTTCTTCCATTCTATGATGGCTTTGCTGGATAGAGTAATCTTGGATGAAGGTCCTTGCCTTTCATTACTTCAAATACTTCTTTCCAGCCCTTTCTTGCCTGTAAGGTTTCTTTGGAGAAATCAGCTGGTGGTCTTATGGGCACTCCTTTGTAGGTAACAGTCTCCTTTTCTCTTGCTGCTTTTAAGATTCTCTCTTTATCTTTAATCTTGGGTAATGTAATTATGATTTGCCTTGGCGTCTTCCTCCTTGGGTCTAACTTCTTTGGGACTCCCTGAGCTTCCTGGACTTCCTGGAAGTTTATTTGCTTTGCCAGATTGAGGAAGTTTTCCTTCATTATTTGTTCAAATAAGTTTTCAATTCTTGCTGTTCCTCTGGGAACCCTATGACTCAGATGTTGGAACATTTAAAGATATCCTGGAGGTTCCTAAGCCTCTGCACATTTTTTTTAAATTCTTGTTTCTTCATTCTGTTCTGGTTGAATGTTTATTTTTCCCTTCTGTTCCAAACCATTGATTTGAGTCCCAGTTTCCTTCCTTTCACTGTTGGTTCCCTGTACATTTTCCTTTACTTCACTTAGCATAGCCTTCATTTTTCCTCTATTTTGCAACCATGCTCAGCCATTTTTCTGAGCATCCTGATTACCAGTGTTTTGAACTGTGCATCTGATAGGTTGGCTATGTGTTTATTTGTATTTTTTTCTGGAGCTTTGATTTGTTCTTTCATTTGAGCCATTTTTTTTATGTCTTGGCAAACCTGTGATGTAGTAAGGGGTGGAGCCTTAGTTGTTCACCAGAGGGGGCAACCCACGTGGCTGCGTTGTGATGCTGTGTGTGGGGGAGGGGTCCAAGGAGGAAGAATGTTGTTTGCTCCATTCTCTGCTGGTTTTCAGTCACTCCCCCCACTACCCACAAGCAAATTGGGTCCTTCTGTTGCTGATTCCTTGGTGGGCTTGTGTAAGTTCTAGGACCCTGTGGGTCTTTCCAATGAACTCTCCTGTGAGGCTGGAACTTCCTCTGGCTGGCACCTCAACCCCCACAGGTGTTTTCAATCAGAGGCGTTGAGGTTTTATTTCCCCATGCTGGAACCCTGGGTTGCATGTCTGTCTTGCTCCCCAGTTATTCCCCCTGGTTTATCTGCACACGAATGTGGGACCACCCGGTCTGCCAGCCACCACCTTTCCTCAAGTCCTCTCCACCTGGCTGCTCATCTGTGCCCCTCTTACCAGGCTGGATCAATGTGTCTTCTTTAACTCCTTGGTTGTCAGACTTCCACACAGTTCAATTTTCTGTCAGTTCTGGTTGGGTTTATTTTTTAAATTTATTGTTGTTCTTCTTTTGGTGTGCGAGGAAGCACAGTGTGTCTACCTACCCCTCCATCTTGGCCAGAAGTCTCCCACTTTATTTAACTTTTATTTTTGTTTACTTAACAAGCATTTATTTAATACTGTGCTAGCATTTGAGAAGTGGGAAAGCTGTATAACAAAGACTCAATAAATCATGACCCATTGACCTTTTCATCTTGGAGAAAATGTTGTTCGTACATAAATATTACACAAAACTAATAGACACACCTGCTTCCTGCTGGGACAAATTAGCATCTGTTGCTGGTTCCCACACATAAAAATGAACCCTGGGAAACCACAGAGGGAAAGTTGGGGGGACACCTTGTGATAATGAAAGGTGTTTTGAACAAGCAGGCTGACTGCTTGCTGTGCTGCGAGAAGTCCTGTCAGAAGGGTCTGCCCTTCACAGGGCAGGGGAGAGCAGCAGGGGAAATGGTGGGACAACTGTAGCCAAACAACAGTAAAAAAGAAATGTGTCTGCTCTAGCCTCTCCCCAGTGCTGACCTTGGACAACCATTGCCTGCCCCACACTGCAGGAAACATCGCCAGACCCTGATTGTCGTACAGGTGTTGGGGGGTGGGGAGAAAATCAAGGCTGAAATCCCTGCTGGAGTGGGGAGGAGACGGGGACAACAGTCACAACTGACTGCCCTGTCATTCCCTCTCCCAGCACGTCACCAGCACTCCTTCCCTTCCCCTCTGTACACTCAGGGCACTGACACTGGTGCACACGCACCAGACTATACAGCACCTCCCACTCTTTAAAGAGTGTCACCACCTCAAAAGAAAGATTAACAAACAGGCCATATCTGTCCTTAAAGAAGAAGTGTTAGAAAATATAGACTAGCCACTTAAAATGGGCATGACAATGCATTAAAAAAAGAAAAGAAGCTATTATAATATAAAAATATAGGGAATATAGGGAAACCTATGGAGAAGTTCTAGGTGTAAAAAATATATAATAGTCTAAATAAAACAGCATTAATGGCAAGAAATAGTGGGAGAGATACACCTGGAAAATAATGAGTAAGTTGGAGGACTACACTGAAGAACTCTCCAGAACAAAAGAAGGATAAAGAAATGGAATATAAAGGGTAACAGAGAAAGAGAAATACCATATGTTCTCACTTACAGGTAGAATCTAAAAAACAAAAGAGATAAACCAACAAAACAGAAAACCCTCATAGACACAGAGAACAGAATGGCGGTTTAGAGATGGGAGGGAGGTTGGGAGATAGGGTGAAAAGGGGAAGGGATGGAGAAGTAGGAATTGGCGGTTGGGGAAGAGTCACAGGATGTAAAGTCCAGTATAGGGGATACAGTCAGTAACATTGTAATAACTGTGTGTGGTGGTAGGTGGGCACCGGACTCATTGGAGTTGGTCGCTCCTTAAAGTGTGTAAATGTCTATCACTGTGTTGTGTGCCTGAAACTCGTATAATACTGTATGTCACCTGTAATTGAAAAAAAGACATTGATTATAGAGTAGAAAATTCAAAAGAGAGGGAGGAGATAAGAGCTCTAATAAGGATACTATGAATTTCAAAGGGAGATAAAATAAAAATAGAGAGGATGAAAGAGATGAACTTCCAGAATTAAAAGGTAGAGAAGACCCACAACATCCTACAGCAAGAGAAGGAAACCCCATTTTAGCTACAAGAAAACAAACTATCAAAGACAATGGGAACATTTGAAAGATTCCCGAAGGATAGACGGACATCAGATTTCCTGACTGTAACACTGGATGCAAAATGACACTCAGGTGACATCGTTTAAGATATTACAGAGAAAACTTCAAATTAGAATTTAATGCACAGCTAAACTTTATTTAAAAGTAATGGTATAATAAAATTTTTCTCAAGCAGGCAAAACTGAAGAAGATTTGCCACACAAATACCTTCATTGAAACACTTTTGGAGAAAGTGTTCCAGTAAGAGAAAAATGTTCAGAGACACCAAAGAGTCTTGGAAACAGGCAGATGGATCACCGTGGTGAGGAAAGAGGAAGCACATACACGGATTTGAGAGCATGTACAGGTTCTCATCTGGTTAGAGGAAAGGTGGAGAAGGTACAGAGAACACCTCTTTAAAACCGGTGAAGACTAAGCAAGGGAAATTAAGAAACAATATTGAAATAACTAAGGTATTAGAAATGAGTCCAAATGTCTCAATAGTCACAATAAATACAGTTGGGATGGGCACAGACCGTGTCTGTGATCACGAAACCATTACATTTTCCTGAACACATGACTAAACTGCCTTTTCTCAACCCCCTCACATGTGGGCAGGTCACTGTTTGATCCTTGCCGATGGAGGGGGAGCAGAGACGGCACGGGGTTTCTGTCCAAAGCCTTGAGAACAGGCATGCTTTCCCCAGGCTCTCTCTCCTGTCTGTAAATCTAGAAGCGAAGTTCTTTTTGATGGTGGAGATGCAACATGCAGTTACCTGGGTTCATGGTCACTTTCTGGAGAAGAGCCACAGAGAGTGTGCAGCCTGCCTCGGACTGCACGTGGGTGAAAGGTCACCCTGTCTTTTGTCAACCACTGAGGTTTCAGTACTTGTTGCAGAAGAAAGTTTGTTCATTTTGACTATTACAGGGATGGAACCACCAATTGGAAGACAGGGATTGTCAGACTGAAGCAACAACAAAATCCATCTCTACGACAGTTACAAGAGCTACAGCTAAAGCATCATGCATAGACCTGCACATGCCAAACAAATGCTAATGAACAGAAAGCTGTGTTGCTGTACTAATGTCAGACAGAACAAGACTGTCAGTGCAAACTGGGAAAGGCCTCAATTCATTGAAAATAGAATTCCCTAAAGTGATTTCCTAATAACCTAAACATATAGAGGGCAAAAGTTGATAAAAAAAATGGAAACAAATAGAGAAATCATACACTCATAGCTAGATAGTTAAATACACCAATCATAGCCCTGGCTGGTGTGGCTCAGTGCCATCCTGCAAGCCAAAGGGTCACCAGTTTGATTCCTGGTCTAGGGCACACGCCAAGTTTTGGACCAGGTCTCCAGTAGGGGGCGTGCAAGAGGCAACCACACACTGATGTTTCTCTCCCTCTCTTTCCCTCTCCCTTCCCCTCTCTAAAATTAAATAAATAAAAGTCTTTTTTTAAAAGTAAGTACACCAGTCTTAGTTATTTATAGCTCCACCTCCCAAAAAGGAAAGATACAGATAGAAATGAGAAAAATGAACACACTTGAACCAAGAAACATTATAAAATTCTGCATCAGACAGCTGGAACACATGTGAACCTTTACAAACACTGACCACATTCAAACCACAAACAAGTCTCAATGAAGTTCCAACATGTATCATACTGATAAGATCATTGGATTATAATACAATTAAATTAGAAGTTAATAACAAAAAACGCCCAATGCCTTTAAAAATTCACAATATATTTGGAAATAAAAACATTCAATACCCAGTTGGTACTAAACAAAGCAGCTCCCACCCCACCCCTTACCCTGCCCCTGACAGGAGAAAGATGGGGAGGGACCCAAGCAGGGCAGGAGCATTGGTTCATGGGCAAATAGCTATTGGGCATCCACTATGTGCTGGGCTGGGGGAAGCAAACAGACAGAACTAAGGCTACAGTTCCCATAAACTGTGCCACCCACGTCTGTTGCTAGTTGTGATTTGGTTGATTTGAGGTCAGAAGCCGTGATCTGCTCCACTCAGTGGAGGGCCCCTCATTCATCAAGGAAAGTGCATCAGGGATTTTTTTTTGCTGTAAGTCAGCCCAAGAATCACCTAGAGGGAGGGTACTAAGCACACTGTTCCCCTGTCCCTGCCCTTGGAGAGGCTACTTTAACTCAGGGCAGGATGGAGCCCAGGAGTCTGTGTTGTTAGCAAACTCCCCAGGTGACTCTCTCGTGCAGCTGGGTTTGGAACCACAGACTCAGATGGGTCCTTAGATCCCTTCCATGTTGAAAATCATTATTTCATGATCTCTGACAAATGGTCTGCAGACATTTGGTTAGATTCCTCTTTACCTGGAAGGACGATGAGCTCAATAGGGATACTCTTTATATTGGATGACATTCAGCCAATGCCTCCCATGGGCTGAGCTCAGCCAGAAGCCAAGGCGAGTGTGAGGATTCGGGTCAGCCCCAGGCAGCCTGGAGAAGGGTGCCCAGGAGCCCATGGGGACAAACAGGTCACACAGCACCCTCTGCCCTCTGAACAGTCCACTGAAGCTCCTTACTGCCTTCCTGAGACTAAGCATCTCCCACAATCAATACATTGTTTGTCTCACACAATGAAATAAAGTAATATTTTCTGAAGTGATTCATAGGGTTAAAGTATTTTTATTCTACTGAATATCCTCCAATTACCGTTTCAAGCTTCTAAGTAAAACTTACATTTTAGCCCCAAACTCGTGTGCAGAAACTCCCAGGCAGAGTGTGACTCTCTGCACCACAGACAACCCTGAGGGAGGGTTTGTCCCAGCTCAGCTGCAGGCAGCTCTGATGGCCTGCTCTCCCCGAGTCCCTCTTGGAGGATGCAGTAACGGCTGACCAAAGCTCCTCCTTGTCCCTCAAACAGAAATGTGTTTCTGATGCTCTCGTGGACCAAGCCTCCCTGGTACACAAGGACCCAGTGAATTCTTTTGTCTTCTCACCCAGGTTCTTTACCTTTTTGGCCAGGAATAGCCACTATGACACAGAGGATTTCTCTGATTGGCTGAATACAGCAGGGGTCTCCCCCAGTCTAGTGTCTGTTTTCTTCTTCTTTACCTCTGCCTTGTTCCTCTACCTCCACACCCACAGAGACTTGTTTGGTTAAAGCACCAGGGGGCAGCGGTCCTCAGTGGGGGGCTGGTCCTGGAGTTCCACACCTTGATGTCCCTCCTGGGTCCCCAGGAAGCTGGGGCCATCAATGGTGAGAGCTGAGGGCCCCTGGGTGAGGAGATTTGGGGTGTCAGCTCATGTGAGAGACAGTACAGAGCATGAATGGTTCCTCCTCCCTCTGTGGCTCATGGCAACTTCCCTCCCAAGAGATCCCCAGTCCCTGTCACCTCTCATGTTCCTCTGAACCTAAAGTGCAGGTGCAGCTCAGTCCAGCCAGCCAGGGTCTGGCTCAGACTTTTTCAGGTTCAGGTGCCTCCCCAGTTCCTCCCAAACTTCCATCCTCTGCCTCCCAGCACTCTGATTCCTCCCCCACTTCCTGGCTTGGAGTGCGCCCTTTCCAGTCCAGTTCTACTGCAGTATTTACCACCTCGTCCCTGGTCACCTGTTTGTCTGTCTTCATCCTGCTCCAGATGTGAGTGCCGTGTGTGGGGTGTCCACAGCTGGTTTGTCTGTGTTTCCTCGGCATCGTGCTGGGCACACGGCAGTCCCTCAGTGACTCCTGAACAAACCATTTCCCAGAATGCTACAGGAATCTTAGCAGATACAGAGAACAGGCTGATGGTTGCCAGAGTGGAGGAGAGTCAGGGGCTGGTGAAAAAGGTGAAGGGATTAAGAAGTACACACGGTAGTTACAAAACAGTCCTGGGGATTTGACATACAGCACAGGGAATATAGACGACAATTTGTAATAACTCTATATGGTGCCAGGTGGGTGCTTAAAATACTAGAGGGGACACTTTGAAAAGTGTATCATTGTCTAACCACTATATTTTGCACTTGAAACTGATACAAAATGATATTGAATTTTAAAAATAAATAAGTAAAATAAAAATTAAGCTGAAGTTTTAACACAGTAAAAGAAAAAAAATAACAGAAAAAAGGAATCTTACCAATTAAAACCTGACCTGTGATTTCCAGAAAACTGACTTCAGTTATGGGAAGAAACTCATTCAAAAACAATGCACTGAGATTGTAACAGGGTGCAGCCAAGAGGGGGGCCCCAAATAGGGATTTGTAATAGGGTCCAGAAGAGCTTAGAGATAATTGGCTCCACACCACAGGGCCACACCTGCCCAGAATGCTGGCAGCTGTGGGCAATTGTGAGAGGAGCCAGGGATGGAGCTGCAGAGGAAGATTGGCGCTGGGATTTAAAGGGAGGCATGGCAGCCATTGGGTGTCTCTCTTTTTGGGACCACGCATCTGTTTAGGACCACGTGGCTTTGGTGTCTTGGTTGGGACCATGTGGCTTTGGGTGAGAGTCAGGACCACGGGGCTTTGGAAGTGCTCCCTTTTGCCACGTGGAGAGTGCACTGTGTGCATTTGTGGGGAACTTTAGTTTGTGTTATTTCAAATAAATAATAAATTCCTTTCCTTTTCACTGATCTATGGTATTAAGAGACATCTTTCCTCAGGTGGCGGGCAAAACAAACCCAGCAGGTGGGGAGGAATCCCTGGAGAAAAGGGGGGGTCTTTATATCATTCAGTCCACCCCCCCACATTGTTCTGTAACACTACTTCTTCAGTTGCCTTTGCTAAAAAAAATATGCATTGACTCTATATTGCCTAAGGTTCAAGTTTGAATGTGCTGAGTTGGCATTCAAGGCTCCCCCTGACTGGGTCCCAATCTGCCATTCCAACTACAGGGATGGCTCAGACCCTACTCTCCAGCTTCAGAGGTTTACTTGGTGCTTTTATTCTTTCTCTCCTCCATGCCCTTCCTCACGCTGGTCCTTCTTGGAATGTGCTCACTATTCCACAAAACCTACCCAACTCTACAGAGCTCTCAAGTCTCGTCCTCCAAGATTCTCCAGTCCTCACTTGCCTCTGAATGTGTAATAATAACAACAGGATTTACTGACCACCTTCCATGTGTCAGGCCCCTTGCTGCCGTCCTCTCTCCACCTCCCAACAACATTTGTGAGGCAGACGTTAGCCCTGACATCAGAGGACGGGAACTCACAGCTGAAGTGGAGGCTGGTCCACAGGTATTTCCCGGGCACCAGCCACGGACCGCTCAGTGATAGACAAGGGGTGTGGTCCTTGCCCTCCTGGAGCTCACATGCTTGTGAGAAAGCTAGTAAAGATATAAATGCACAGTCAGCTACAGTGATTGCATTATTATTAATTGTAATAAATGTCAAGAAGGGAAAGAACTGGATTCCATGAGAATAGCAGGTGAGGTCCAGTCTGGACTTAAGACAGACAAGGCTGTCTGAGAGGGAATTTTTACACTGAGACCTGAAGGGCTTCAAAGATGGGACAGAGAATGTTTCACACATAAGGCACAGCTTAAGCAAAATGTTTCTAGGCAGCAAAGAACTTGGCACAATGGAGCAGTGCCACTGACTTGACCAGGGCAAGAGTAGACGCGCCTAGGACCCTCACTTCAGAGGGGCGCTGAGAGTCCGAAACTGCAATCAAATACGTAACTAAGACCCGCAGGTGCCCGGGCCGCAGCTGACCCCACAGGCAGGAAACCTGAATGTCCGCATCAAACACTGCCCAGGCCCCAGGGAACTCATCTCCACGCCTCCTGCCCACTGTTCTCCGAACCGAAGGCGTCTGTCTGCCCTGGACGGCAGGGACGGACACGGCTTTGCAGTGTGGGGAGAAGCAGCTCTTAAGTGAACAAAAAGATAAATTCATTTCTCAAATCTTCCCTCTCAGGTTGCATGGTGTGATAGATACATGTGTAACAAGTGTCCATTTTCTTGCTTCTTTTCACAGTTTGAAGGTTCTCATGAACTAGCGAGGTCTTCGTAACAGTGCACGTGGCAGCCAAGGACATAGGCCCCTATAAACAGTTCACGTGACCGCGCAGCTTCCCTGTATGTGGGTCTGGACCCCGTGTGCAGCAAGGTGCAGTTCCTCACACCAGCCACCAGTGGGGCACTGGGTGCTATTTTGGGACTCGTTCTAAAAATATTTAATACAATGGAATAAAAATTTCCCAAACCATTTAAATCTGATTAAATTTTTTATATTCATTAATTATAAACTATATTTGCCTTTTTTATTTTAACATATAATTTTGAATATATTGGAAAAGTCACTTTTGAAAACATGTAAAAATAATTTTGATTTAAAAATCTTTTAATACTTACTTTTGAGGAGAATGCATTCAAATTTTGTATGCTCTGAATGCAATTACATTTTTAAAAAATCCTTTGAGACCTGGCTGATTGGCTCTGTTGGTTGGAGCATCATACAAAAAAGGCTGTGGGTTTGATCTCCTGTCAGGGCACATACCTAGATTTTGGGTTTGAGATGTTTCTCTCTCTCTCTCTCTCTCCCTCCCTCCCTCCCTCCTTCCATCCATCCCTCCCTCCTTCTCTAAAATCAGTAAACATATCCTAAGGTTAGGACAAAAAAATCCTTTGAGGACTTCCAGACAAGATGGAGGCATAGGTAGATATACTTTGCCTCTTTGAACAACCAAAAGAAGGACAGCAACAAGTTTGAAAACAAAAATAACTAGAACTCCCAGAAAATTGAACTGTATGAAAGTCTGATAACAAGGAGTTAAAGAAGAAACATACTTTTGGAACTGTAGGAAGGGATGCCAGGCAGCCAGGGAGGAGAGGAATTGTGGCAAGGTGGTGGCTGGCAGACTGGTGATCACACATTTGCATGTGGATAAACTGGGAGGAACAACTGGGGAGTGAGACAGACCACACAACCCAGGGTTCCAGTGCAGGAAAATAAAGCCTCGAAACTTCTGGCTGTAAAATCCTGTGGAGGTTGCAGCAGCAGGAGAAACTCCCAGCCTCAGAGGAAAGTTCGTTGGAGAGACCCAAAGGATCCTAGAATGTACACAAACCCACCCACCTGGGAATCAGCACCAGAAGGGCCCAATTTGTTTGTGGGTAGCAGAGGAAGTGATAGAAAGCCGGCAGAGAGCCCAGCAAGCAGCACTGTTACTTTTCTGACTCCTTCCCCACAAGCAGCACCACAACACAGAGATGTGGGTTGCCCCTCCCTGCCACCCCTTACTATGCAACAGGTGTGTCGAGACAAAGAAATATGGCCCAAATGAAAGAACAGATCAAAATTCCAAAAATAGAACGAAGCAAAGAAGAGATAGCCAACCTATCAGGATGCTCACAGAAAAGATTGAGTATGGTTGTAAAATAGAGGAAGAAGTGAAGGCTGTACAAAGTAAAATAAAGAAAAATATACAGGGAACCAATAGTGAAGGAATGGAAATCAGGGGTAAGATCAACAGTTTGGACAAGAAGGAAGAAATAAACATTCAACCAGAAGAGAGTGAAGAAACAAGAATTCAGAAAAGTGAAGAGAGGCTTAGGAACCTCTGGGACAACTTTAAACGTGCCAGCATTGGAATCATAGGGGAGTCAGAAGGAGAAGAGGAAGAACAAGAACTGGAAAACTCATTTGGAAAAATAATGAAGGAGAACTTCCCCAATCTGGCGAAGGAAATAGACTTCCAGGAAGTCCAGGAAGCTCAGAGAGTCCCAAAAAACTTGGACCCAAGGAAGCACACACCAAAGCACAACATACTTACATTACCAAAGATGAAAGGTAAGAAGAGAATCTGAAAAGCAGCAAGGGAAAAGGAGTCAGTTACCTACAAAGGAGTTCCCATAAGACTATCAGCTGATTTCTGAAAAGAAACCTTGCAGGCAAGAAGAGGCTGGAAAGGAGTATTCAAAGTCATGAAAGGCAAGGAGGACCCACATCCAAGATTACTCTATCCAGCAAAGCTATTATATACAATTGGAAGGGCAGATAAAATGCTTCCTAGGTAAGGTCAACTTAAAGGAGTTCATCATCATCAAGCCCAGGTTATATGAAATGTTAAAGGGACTTATCTAAGAAAAAGAAGATGATCAAAAGTATGAACAGTAAAATGAGAACAAATTCATAACTACCAACAACTGAACCTAAAAAACAAAAACTAAAGCTAAAGCAAATTACACAAACAACTAGAACAGGAACAGAATCACAGAAATGGAGATCAGATGGAAGGTTATCAGCGAGGAAGGGGAGGGGGAAGGATAGGGGAAAAGGTACAGGGAATAAGAAGCACAAATGGTAGGTACAAAATAGACAGGGGGAGGTTAAGAATAGTATAGAAAATGGAGAAGCCAAAGAACTTATATATACAACCCATGGACATGAACTAAGCAGGTGAGGAATGCTGATTGTGGGGGTCATCCAGGATGGAGGGGAATAAAGGGGAGATAAAAATGGGACAACTGTAATAGCATAATCAATAAAATACACTTAAAAAAATTCTTTGAGAATTAGTACGTGTCCAGATCATGACAGGGACAGAAAGTAGCTAAGGGGAACTCAGAAAAGAATGAAAAGAAACTTCCAGGTTTTGGTGGGGCCAGAGTGGTGAACCTGAGTGGGGAATTTAGACGCAGTGTAAATGTGCAGATTCGAGTCAGGGGAGGATTTAGGAGCAGACATCAAGCTTTTGGTTAAGATGAGGGTCAGTTTAGGGTGGGAGTCAGAGCAGGAACACAGACAACTTCTAGTACCTTCTGACCTGACACCAGTGCCCCAGGCCTTTCTCCAAAGAAAACCAGACTTGAGGCTCTACAGTTACACCTTGTTTTGGTCTAAAAATGACATCTCTCAACTTGATCATGGGCATTAGGCACCAGACTCAACTCCATAAGAATTGTAGGTGGTTGCTAAAGTTAAATCATCTTCCAGAAGACAGAGATTTGCTACCACCGACAACAACGATGCTGATAAATACTGACCTGCCGTGTGCCAGGCACTGGGCCGAGTGCTCTCAGTGTATCCTCACAGCACCCTGCACGTCCGCAGCTCAGAGCAGTCAAGTAACTTGCCCCAGGTCACACAGCTGATGCTTGGTGGAGCCGCACCCCTGACCAAACACCTACTAGGTGCCTGGTATCTCCTTGTGCCATCTCGAGTCCCTGTGGGGACTTTGAAAGGCAGACGGGCACATTATTTCACCTCTCTAGCCTGTAAAGTGGAGGCAATAATTGCACTTGACTTTTTGAAAGCTATGAGGATTAAACCATTTGATACACGTACAGTGCTTAGCACGGTGCGGGGCACTCAGCAAGGTCCTGTCAACGTCAGCTGCGTGTCCCTTCACTTTCAGGGCAGAGCAGGACACTGAGGCCCAAGTCCCTGAGCAACTCAAACCCAGGTCTCCCTGGCTCAGCCATGCAGAGCCAACGTGAAAAAGGGGGCATCCGCCAAAGCCTGAGCAGGTCAAAGAGTGACAGACTGAGTCTGCCCAGAAACAGACTCCAGTGTCCAGCTCTACCAGGTACCAGCTGGGTGACACTGGGCAGGCTTTCCCCTTGCTCAGAACCTGTTCCCATGAACATCAATTTCTTGATCTGGCAAAATAATAAATTTGTGTTGCAAAAGGACCCACTCAGGCGGGCTTATCAGAAACCTGGGAACTCTGCAGCCTGGAGGTAGGTTCAGGCTCCTGCAAAATAGAAAATGGTCCTGAGGTTGGAAATGGCCTCTCTCTGTTGGCTTGTTTTTGCTGAGGTTGTTCGGGGCTTCTTCCATCCATCAGTTCCCTGGGCATCCCACAGCCCCCAGCAGACTGCCCTAACAGGGAGTTTCTCTCAGCGAGCCCAGATGTGGGGGGCCAGTGTCCTGGTCTTACCCAGGCCTCTCAGAAAAGGACCAGGAGGCTCAGAAAGGTGAAGTCACTGTTCAGGTTCTCAGAGGTGGGCAGTGGGCAGGATTCAGGCCAGCCGTCGGAGTGTAGTTCTCCAGAGCAGTGCCATAGCAGCCCACGAGGGCCTCGATTGCTTACTGGTTGAAGCCCTGGAGGCCCCGAGGGCTGGCTGCGGGAGCTGAAAATGGGATTCGAACCCAGTTTTGACTGTCATAATGCTCACAGTCTTGGTGGGAGGTCAGGGTTGGCTGAGGGGGCACAGAGGATGAAACAAGGGTACTGCTGTCTCCTCAAGAAAGCAGAATGTGACTTTTGATGCCAGTGGGGGCTCTGTGGCTCTTCACAGGGTCTGTGTGACCCATGCTGGAGGGGCCAACAGGCCCTGCACTGCGGCCTCCAGCAGTCAGGGGTCCTCCTCTGCACGCAGTCCCCGCCCCTTCCTACCCTCCACCTGCACAGGCCACTGGGTGCCCTCTGAAGTCACCGTGTCCCTCAGAGACAGGAGACCAGAACCGTTTCTGGCCAGTCAGCCACCCAACCAGCCACAGGAGACCCGTCTGAGAGAGGGGCTGACTGACTCGGTGGGTGACGGCAAGGGCCAGGACCGGAGCTGGGGAGACGGACTGCAGGGCCCCACTGTGTGCTGTTCTGGGCGCTCCATGAACAGCAGTAAACAAAATGGACTCCAGTTCCTACCCTTGTAATGCTGATAGTTTAAACTATTATTCCATAAGGTGAAACATGCTGTGCCGAAAAGAAAAGCAGGATGAGAGGGAAAAGTGTACAAGTATGAGAGGAGGGAGGGCTGCAGTTAAGCAGAGTGATCAGAGAAGGCCTCACAGAGAAGGTGACATTTGAGTGAAGACCTGAAGAGGTGAGGGGTGGGCCACACCAATGTCTGGGGGAACAGCATTCCAACAAATGGAACAGCAAGTGCCAAGGCCCTGAGGTAGGAGTGTGCTCAGCCACATCTGAGGGATAGCCAGGCTAGACCGGAGTGAGCGAGGGGACAGTAGTGGACGAGGTCAGAGAGGCACTAGAGGTGTGATGGGGGCCGGGAGTAAGGATTAAGGTAATGTTGGGTTCCACTCAGTGGAAACTGGGGGACGTTGAAGGGTTTTGAGCAAGTTTTCACAGGACCACCATGGCTTTTGCGTGGAGAGCTAGGAGGGCAAGGAGGCCGGCAAGGAGGTTGTTGAGTCCCCCAGGTGGTGGCCGGGTGAGAAGGTGGTGGCCGTGACAGGCTACCCAGAGGCACTGGGTGTGGGCATCAGGGGTCAGGGCAGAGATTCCATCAGCTGTGGTGAGGAGGACAGTGGACAGTCAGGTGTGGAAGGTCAGGAGTCTGGTGCTGGACACTCAGGTTTAAAGTGCCAGCTGGACACCCACGTGTGGTGGACGTAAGTCCGGACTAGAGATACAAAGTCAGGGTCATCAGCTCGCATCTGGTCAAGGCAAACATCTGGCTGAGGGGGCCCAGGGAGCTGGCGAAGTTAGAGCAGGCAGGGGTCTGAGGGCCGGGCCTGCGGGGGGTGGGGGTCGGCAATAGGGCAAGGAGAGACAGGCTGAGGAGCCTGAGGAGGGGCCGCCAGGGAGGGAGGAACTGGACTGTGGAAGGAGGGAGTGACAGGTTTCGGTCCGCCACTGGGGGAGAGGGTGACAGTGTAATTGGTTGTCCAAGCTCAGACACTTGCGAAGGGGGCGTATTCATGACCGCACCAGAGCAGCAGAGACAAACCAGGGCTGTCCCCGGGAAGCCGGCCTGTGTGGACGCCTGTCGGGATGGGCCGAGGGAGCTGGGCAAGGAACTGGTCGCTGGCCCGTGTACCCTGAGGTGGCTGGTGGTCTTGACTAGGGCGGTGCTGTGGGGGTGGGGTGGTGGCAGGGAGAGCTGGGAGCGTGGGAGAACCGAGCAGGACTGGGGAGCAGAGAGATGGGGTCCAGTTAGAGGGGGAGGTAGTTCGAGAGGGATGTTTTTGTTTTGTTTTTCAGGTGGGAGAAATAACATATTTGTAAGCTAAACACACAGGGAAAATGTGACAGATCACCCGGTAGATGCAGTGTCTGTGAGGCTGGAAGGTGGTGGGAGCTGGGGGGCGACAGGGGGTGAGCCGGGTTAGAGAGTGGGGAGGAGGAGATGGAAATTCAGGGGGTCAGCGATGACAAAGTCTGGTGGCGGAAGGCAAGGGGAGGACAGGACCATGGAGGCAAGGGGGCCAAGGAACGGACAGGCTGGGCATTGGGAGGGTGGCGTGGACGTGGAAATCCCCAAGAATGAGGGCAGGGACATGCCGGGGAGTGAGAGCCAGGAGCCCGAATCTGCAAAGAGCAGTGCAGTCTGATGGTGCGAGACTCCACACTGAGGTCCTTCTAGGGGAGGGGGAGGGAGGGGCGACGGTCTGGAGGCATCTGCTTGTCCTCCAACATGTCTTCTCCTTCCTCACTGACAGAACCCCAGGGTGTAGCTGAGCACGTGGACCCCGGAAGAACACATTTCCCAGCTTTCCTGCAGCCATGGGGTCGTGTGGCCACACTTTGGCTCTTGGGCTGTAAGTGGAAGTGTGTGTATGTCACTTCTGGGAGGCGTCCTCATAGGAGGGGTGCACCCTTCTTGGTTACTTTTTCCTTCCTGTTGGCTGGCAAGAGGACCTAAGGGCTGGAGCTGTAACAGCCTTTTTGGACCGTGAGGTAACCTTGGGGATTGTGAGCTGTGACTGTGGAGCAACCAGCCAGGGGGCCTAAATTTGAGAGAGAAAGATGGAAAAAAAGACAACAAACTGATCTTGTTTAAGTCACTATGACAGGAATTTTCTGTTACTTGTAGTTAAACCTGGTGCTGATGGCTACAACTGGAAAGCTACTTTGGGGTCACACTGAAGGTGACATTTGATACCAGTGGGCAGTGGTGGGTGCTAAGAAGCCTTTGAAAGTTGTTGAACTGGATGTGAGCTGGTGGGAACTGTACATTCAGCCAGGCTCTAGAGAATAAACTGAAGACAAGGAGGAGAGCCCTGACTGGTGTGGTTCAGTGGGTTGGGCATCGTCCTGTGAACTGAAAGGTCATCAGTTCGATTCCCAGTCAGGGCAGGTGCCTGGGTTGTGGGTGAGGTCCCCGGCTGGGGGCATGTGACAGGCAACCGATTGATGTTTCTCTCGCACATTGTTGTTTCTCTCTCTCTTTCTCCCCCACTTCCCTTCTTTCTAAAAATAAAGAAAAACAAATCTTAATAAAAAAAAAAACCAGGAGGAGAGAGCTGAGGGAGTGTATGCAGTTGAGGGATAACTGCTGGAGACCCGGGTCAGTGAGGCGTCTGAAGGACTGTCTGGAGGGCGGGCGTTAGGAAGGCTGTGAGGTCAGTATTAAGTTTAACGAGCCATCCAGGAACTTCATTATGGCTAGAGTCGGGCTGTGTGAGGTTTGAGGAGGAAGCTTATTGAGGCAGAGTTGGATTTCCAGTCAAAAACACATGGTGTGCAATGGCAGGGTGAGGGTCTCTGGCGGCGTCTGGCAGACTTAGGAAGGGACGTTTAAGGGTCCTCGGAGATGCCTGGTGCTCGGGTTAGCCTTGGGTGCAGAGGCTGACAGGCAGAGCATTTGGAAATGTGTGGGGCGCTTTGAGTTGTCACAGTGACTGGGGGTTGGTTTCAAGTGGCCCTTAGAGAGAGGAACCAAGGCACTGGGTGTCCTGTAAGGTGGCAAATGGGTGCTGCGGTCCTGCCCTGAGCACCACGCACCCCTGGGAAACACTGAGGCAGAGCAGCCCGGGGAGCAGGGACAAGCCGCACAGGGTTAGGTTTGAATTCTCGCTCTGTGGCTCTCTACCCTGGGTGAAGAGAAGCCCTCAGTTTCCCCCATCTATATAATGGGATCACAATGGAGACCTTGCAGGGCTGAGAGAAAACTAATAGTGGCATTTGCAGGTGGCCCAGCACAGAGCTGGCCCCTGGGCTGCAGCTGGGAGGGGCAGAAGTCCTCAGAGTGGTGGGCGGAGCTGAAGACAAATCTGGGGAAAGCTGAAGTCCAGTCTGGTTATGTGGGGCCATGGCGTCCTACTGTGCTGCACATTGGGATCACTCAGGGGCTTTAAAAAATATGGGTGCTTAGTCTTACTTCCCAGAATTCCGAGTTAAATAGTAGGAACTGGGGTTTGGGCACAGGAGTTTTAAAGGCTCCTTGGGTGATCAGAGCCTTCTGTGGGGCTTGAAACTCTCACTCTTTAAATCACTCCTCTGGGTAAAGCCGTGATTCTCAAAGCGGGGACCCTGGACCAGCAGCATCAGCATCACCTGGGACCGTGTTAGAGGTGTAGATTCCCAGGCCGGACCGCTGACCATCAGAAGCTCTGGGGTGAGGCCCAGTAATCAGCCCCCAGCACACCTTGGGGTGACTCCGACGCCCACTCGAGTGTGCGACCCACTGGGGCACTGCACTGTCTCCAGGAGGCCTTCGAGGAAAGGCTGACGCTGCCTCACCCTTGGGTGGCTCTCCACACGTCTCTGAATACGGGAGCAGGCCACGTGAGCCGTGGGTGGCAGGCTCCACGAGCCCAGGGACTTTGTCCATCCTGCTCACGGTGTCTCCCCAGGGCCTGGCCCTGGAGTCGGTGTCGAATGTGTGAACAGCAGACGGAGAGAAGTACTGTGACCTGGGAGTGAGACCCTGCTCCCCTTATTCTGTCCTGGCCCCACAGCGTGGGAGTGTGGTGTTTCTAGTGTCCTCAAAGATGGACCTCTGGCACCGACGGGCCCTTAGCCGCCAGCCTGTCCTCCTGGCGCTCCTTCAGTGTTCATGCGTGTCTCTGAAGGGGTGCGTGAACGGAGCGCAGGGTACACTACCTGACAGGAAATTTGAGATTTTTTTCCTTTTCCTTTTTGTTTTGAAACAATTTCAAATGTACACATAAGCTGCAAGAATACTACAGTGAACTCTGGAATACCCTTGGCTAAAAGACCCATTCACGTTTTGCTAATTGTCCCCCATATGGCTTTCTACAGGTCTAGGACCACACTTTGCATTAATTTTGTCTCTCTAGTCCTCTTTAACCTCTGGGGGGTTGCCAAGGGCAATTTTCCTGTATGTGATTTTCCCTTGTGGGCAATTCATGTGGCTTGAAAGTTGCCTTCAGGACGCAACCTCCACCTAAAAAGCCATTCACTGGACATGTCTCAGCTGAATCCCCAGTGGCCCTGGGGGTGTGCAGGGACTATGAATGCAGCCAAAAGCCAGGCAGGACTCTGCTGATGGCAGGGGACAGAAGTCCAGTGCCAACTGGAGTAAGCTCAGAAGCTGATCGGCCCCTTACCTGGGCCAGCTTGAAGCGTTCTCACCTCAGGCATGGCTGTACCCAGCGGCTCAAAAAGTGTCCTCAAGTCTCTCACCCTCTCTGCTTTCCTCTGCGTTGGTGGGAAAGGTGACTGCTATGGGCTCTCTCATTATATGGATTCCCCCCAAAGTGGGGGCCTGGCTGTCTCCACTGGACTCACTGGCTAAACCGGGATTAGTCTGTATAGTCCAAAAGGATGATTGGCCAACTCGAGTCATGTGCTCACCTCTGGGTGGGGCCCTCTGTGACAGCCCCATCCTTGGGAGAATGGCAATTCTAAGAAGGAAGAGAGGGGGTTCTGCTGCTTCTGATTAATTGGCAGTAGCCCAGCGGGGAGCTATTGTCAGAGTCAGGACTAGTGATACCAGCAGCTACAGTAGTTGTAACAATGCACTGAGAGCGTGCTGGGTTCTAGGCACCATAATAAGTGCTTTATCTGTGTTAGTTCACTTAATACAACCTGCGGTAGATGCTTCCATACATGTTTCACGTACGAGACAACTTCACAAAAAGGTGCAGTTACTGGCCCAAGGCCGCACAGCCAGTACTCAGCAGAACCGGGACCCCACATTCCCCAGCCTCGCTCCGGGGCGGATGGAGACTTACCGCCCAGTACACCCTCCACCTTCCGGGTGCAGTGAAGCCAGGCTTCTCCCTCCAGGCCGGGAGCTGTCCTGCAGCGCCCCCTCCCAGTGCACCTGGGAGCCCGCGGGGGAGCTGAACCTCTCCGTACAGATCAGCTTATTCGAAGTTTGCCATCACCTCCAGAGCGCAGAGCACAGCCTCAAGATCCAGAAAACAGAATGGATGAGTTCAGAGCGGCTGCTAGAATACTTACCGAACTTTACAGAGCCCCCGGTGCTCCGTGCTCGAGCTGCACCCCAGATCAATGAACCCAGGCATCAGCGTTGTTTGGCACTCCCCAGGGGAACTCCGTGTTCAGCCAAGGTGAGGAACCGCTAGTTTAGAGGCCTTATGGCTTAGTGGAAATAGTCGTGGGTTAAGATCCACCCGGGTTTGAGACGTGGCTCCGTCATTGCAAACTGTGTGACTTTGTGCCGGTCACTCAACTTCTCTGAGACTCCATTTCCTCTTCTTGGAAAGATGTAATTAAGTCCCTCTGCCTTACACAGGGGTTGTGAGGGCCGAAATGAGACATTGTCCGTAAGCCCCCTAGCACAGAGCTGGCACTCAGCTCCAGCGTTGCAGCAGGGGCAGAGCAGAGAGCCCCGGTCTCTTGTCTGGTCAGTCAGGCCTGCGCAGGACCACCTCGGGAGACACTGTCGCCAGGGACTCACTATCACCGGGATGAGGCTGTGGAATGCACTTTCGGAGCTGCTGGGATCCTCGAACCCCAGCCCTCCACTTGGGCTTCCGACCTCACTCAGGGGCTTGAGGCTTCTGAATCAGGTGAGCTTGGGATGGGGACCGGGTTGGGTGAGGGGAGGAGGGTAGGCATTGGGGCAGACTGCTGTGGGGGAAGGGCAAGTGGCCATGTGAGCGCACTGGCTTCGTCTCACCACCAGGTGGCAACAGGAATCCAGCCACTGGGCGAAAGACACCAGCCAGGCTGAAGGACGACTGGGAATAACACAAAGATATTGGAGGACTTTTTTTTTTTTTTGAGTACTAGTAGTATGGGCCAAAACCTTATTTTCTTTCATTTCCATTGACTTCATGCAACAGTCCCATGAAGGCACCATTACTCTGGTGCTGGTACCCGGCAACTAGAAATTGGCCCCAGTCAGTCTGACTCCAGATTAATCTCTTAGCCCCCGAGGTCATAGGAGGTCAGAACTGCAAGGGCCTTTGGAAATCCTCAGGTCCTGTGATTCCTAAACCTGTATGATGATAAAAAGCATCCGAGGCTCTTTAAAAAATATTCCAAATTCCTGGGCCCCAGACACTGAATTAGAATCTCCCAGGAGAGGGGCCTGGGAACACGTGTGGTCAAGAAGAGTCCCTGTTTGGAAACGGGATCTGATCTCAGAGAGGGAAAGTGACCTGCCCGAGGTCATACAGCTAGTTCTCTAGAGTTCCCTAATACCCTCGAATTCAGAAGCCAGATCGCCCTCCAAGAAGACGAGATAATACACCATATGATCCAGCAATTCCACTTCTGGGTGTCTACCCAAAAGAACTGAAATCAGAGTCTGGAAGAGATATTCGAACACCCTTGTTCCTAGTGGCATTATTTCTGTGGCCAAAATGTGGAGCAGCCCGAGAGCCTATGGAGGGATGCGTGGAACAAACGCGGTGCACGGACAACCGAACGGTACTCAGTCTCACAAAGGAAGGGAGTTCTGACTTGTGCTGTAACACAGATGAACCCTGCAGACATTATGCTAAGTAAAATGAGCTCCTCATAAAAAGACAGATTCTGTATGATTCCACTTACGTGAGGGACCTGTAATAGTCAAGTCACAGAGACAGAAAGTAGGATGGTGGTGCCAGGGCCGAGGGGAGGGGGGCGAGGAGCTACTGTTCAGCTGGCACGGAGTTTCGGTTCTGCCCTGTGAGAGAGTCTGGAGGCGGGCGGCAGTGGTGGCGACTGCGCAGTGATATGAATGCTCTTGCCAGCACAGCCGCACACTTAAAGTGGGTAAGGTGGGTGATTTTGCGTTATGTGTATTTTACCACTACGACAAAATGAGAGCCCTGGCTGGGTGGCTCAGCTGGTTGGAGTGTTGTCCCCTGTACACCCAAAGGGCACGGGTTTGATTCCCGGCAGGGCGCACACCTAGGTTGCAGGTTCCTCTCCAGTTGGGGCACGTGCGGGAGACAGCGGATCCATGTGTCCTTCTCACATCAGTGCCCTCTCTGTCTCTCTCTCTCCCTTCTTGTCTCTCCAAAATCAGCAAACATAGCCTCAGGTGAGGATTTGAAAGCCATCAGGGGTAAAAGAAGATGAGACAACATGTGCCCAGCCCTGGAGGGTGATAGTGGTGAGGACTGAAAATGTAAGTATGAGTTTCTTCATGTTTTTGTTGACGGGAGAGACCTAGTTCTTCTTGTTGATGCATGTAAAGAATTACATATCAGGAAACCTAGTAGTATGTAATCAGTTTATTAATGGTCCGCTTCCATGGAAGAGAACAGGACTGGGTAGAGTAGGGGGGTGAAAGGGAAAGTTTCAGAGCAAAGCAGGATGAGGAAAGCCAAAGAGGCTGAAGACCAGGGTGGCAAGCCCCTGGGCAGCCTGAGGCCCAGTGGCCAGAGGCCCTGTGGCCCAAGAGCCAAGAGCTCCCTGAGTCCGAGAGAGAGAGAGAGAGAGAGAGAGAGAGAGAGAGAGAGAGACACGTTTGAAATCCGGACTTATACAGTTGGTGGGATAGGAGGGAAAAAGTTACATATTGATTAACAGGTAAATGTGGTGCCAGCTTTCCTGGGGAAATGAGATTACCCAAATTTAGGGATGAATGGGGGTCTGTCAGTCCAAATTCTTATCTTGCTCTAGACTCCGTTTGGTCATCTTGTTGTAAAACAAATACGTGACAGGAGGCAGTTAATTAAAATTGGGGCAATTTCCAAAGTTATTTATGGGCTCTTTCTTTGGGCACCGGGGACCCTCTCCCACATTCATGCCTTGGGGTGAAAGCACAGTTTCAAGGCTTTCTTTCCCAGACAGTGGAAATGTTACATAGAATTTCAAGGACTTTTCTTTCTTGCTAATATAGTGTTTCTTGTGATGTTGAAACACCTGGCAATATTATCAGACCAGGCTCAGGACTGCTGAGTTAGTGTGTGAGACATGTCTCCTTCCTCCTCCCTGCCTCGGTTTACTATTTATTCCACCTAATTGGTAAAGGGCGTTTCCTGGCAACCAGGGTGCTAAATGGTGGCCAGTGACAGTATTGCAGTCTCAGAGTTCTTCCTATGCTGTCTCCTGCTTCATTTTGAGTCATTTTGTGTATAAATATAATGTGAAATTTGATGGATATTGTCAAATAACCTCTCTGCTTGAAAAGGGATTGCACTAAAAATGCATGGATATACTTTTTTTCCCCCAATAATGTCACCAACTTTGGGTTTTATTATTTCACATTTCTCTATTTAATGGGTGAGAGATGGTACTTCTTTATTATTTAAATTTGCATTAAAATTTATTAGATCTAAAGAAGAAGGTCCATAATTTACCAATGTCATTGATAGCCTCAGACTAATTTTCCCCCCAAATGTTAATTCCTAATTTACTACACTAAATAAAACAAATCCATATTTATTGTTAAGGTAAATCAACAAAACTACTAGCTCTGTTATTGAGAGGAGAAAGAAATTCCTGCTTGAGTTTCTGCCTTGATTGCTGCCTGCTTATTCAGCATGAATTCTGGGTTCTCAGACAGAGGCTGTCAAGGCAGGGCAGGGGATGGGGTTGGGGACGCAAATGTGCAACTCTGCTCCACCTCACTGCGCCCCCTGCTGGTCTTCCCGGAGGCTATTACCCGTATGGAACTCCCCAGGTCACTCTCCCCTGGTAGGACAAAATGATCAGTGACAGGCTGGGCACGATTCCCCTGCTCCTTGTTTCACTGAAAAGAGCCCTGTAATTGCTAGTCCATTTTTCCCTCTCTATCTCTTTCCTTCCTAAAAAGGCTAATGCTTGCATGGTGGAAAGCAGCTAAACTGAGCTGGATGCAGAGGAGGAGCTTTTCGTTTTCTGTTTGATTTTGTTCGGCGGGAGGCGGAGGCTGACAGGAGCAGCACAGAGTGGCTTCGGGGCAGAGGAGAGGGTAGAGGGGGATTTTCATGGTTGTGGCTTTGAGCTGTGTGTATGAGTCCCTTTCAAGTCCTTTGAGAGTGTGACAAAGAATGAAATTGCTTGCTAATTACTTCAGGCTACTGGGGTGTATTTCTTGTGTTAGATACAATTCAGAGACCAATCACATGTGACTGTACTTTCTCAGGGTTCCGCCCTTATTAATGAACTTGGGCACCAGCTCTCCAGTGTCCAGCACCCCGGTGTTGCCACCCACCGCCAAGGCCACACCCTGGACCTGCCATCATCCAAAACAGCTCCAGCCCTGAAATCACATTTCAGAGGCCCACTCTGTGAGGACAGTCTCCTGCCCCTCCCCCTTCCCCACTTTCCTCCACCCTGCCTCTCCTTTGACCCCCACTGGGGGCTTCAGCCCATGGGTGCCAGTTCTTATGCCCAATCACCCTTTCCCTTTTCTCTTGGCAATGGTACCCACTTTTTCATCGAAGGAAAATTCATTTTTTCTTCCATATGGATAATGTGATTCAGCTGAGGCTGACTCTCCCCTCCCCCACCCAGGACAGGCACATCTATCTGGGCAAGCGTATCTCAGACCCCTAGCCACAGCTGGTCAGTGGTCAGGGATGGTCAGCCCAGGGACAGTGAAGCTGAGACTGTTGCTGAGACTCCAGAGGAAGGGACAGTCCCTTGCTGCTCAGGTGGTTCAGCTGGCAGGACATCACAGCCTGGACCTGCGGGGGGCCATCCTGGGCAGGAGAGCCTCCAGGGTAGTGCCAGGAGCTGTGCAAAGGCAGGAGGTTCCTGATGGCCTTTTCTGAAGCTGGCCTGGGTTCTTCGTGTGTGAGTCGCTGTCTGGGATCCGTGAGTCGGGGGCTGGAGTCTATCACCTGAAACACACCTGACATTACAGCATCACTCCAGCCAGGCTCAGGGTTCCCTCCATGTGGGGCCCATGAATCACGTGGGAAGATTTTCTTCTTAAAACCTTTATGTGAAGGATAATATAGGTACAGAAAAATGCACCCAGTATAAATGTACAAGTCAATGCATTATTATAGAGCCACCTCCCATGGGACCTCAGCAAGGTCAAGAACTAGGACATCGTCAGCCCCGCCTCCCTGTCCCGGGCAATCTGGTCCTTGCTTCCCTCTGTCATTTTCAGCCTGAGTATGGGTCCCTGAACACTAAGGCGTATCTTTGCCGTTTTAGAATGCTGTAGACATGGAATTATTTATTAATCTTAATGAAGCCAAGTCTGTCAGACTTTTCATTTAAGGTGGTGCTTTTGTGTCATGAAAAGAAATCTATCCCCACCCTGAGGTTTTCATCCTGAATCTTCTCTTTCACTGTCTATCATCTTTCAGAATCTTTATTGTTCTTCCCTCACCACCCCCCACCCCGCCCAGGTTGACAGCCCACCTGGGATTTCTTTGTTTTGGGTGTGAGGTGAGGGGCAAGTTTCATTTTTTCTCCTCGTGAACACTTGATCTGTTTCCTAAAAAGGCTCATGTTCCCTGTGTCTTCGGTGCCACCTGGGTCACCACCCAAGTGTGTCTCCCTGCACAACACCTCCCTCTCCACATCACTGGACTTTTACAACAAGTCTTGATATCCAGGAAAGCAATCTTTCCATGTTCTTTTTTTTAGGATGCTATTCTTGGCCCTTTCACTTCCATGTATTTTACACGGACATAAGAGATGAGAGACATCGATTGGTTCCCTTCTTGTAAGCACCCGAACCAGAGATGGAACCCAAAGCCTGGGTGTGTGTCCTGTCCGGGAATTGAACCCGAAACCCTTTCGATCTGCAGGACTATGCTTCAACCAACTGAGTCACACTGGCCAAGGCTCCAGATGTATTTTAGAATCAACCTATCACATTCTAACAAACAGACAAACAAAAAACCTAGAGGTTTTTTATTTGATTGCATTGAATTCATAAATCAATAAATCATTCAACATTGAGTCTTCTAATCTTTTTATTATTTTTTGGAAGAGATGTATATATTAAGAGAAGAACATAGAGGATGGGAGACCTAAAGTAATTTATTTTTTCCGGTTTTATTGACATATAATTGACACATTGTATAACTTCAAGGTATACAATGCATTGATTTGACGCATTTATATGTTGCAAACTCATTGCCATCATAACATTAGCTAACACCGCCCTCCTATCACAGGATCACTGGTTCTTTCATGTGGGGAGAACATTTAAGATCTACTCTCCTGGCAAATTCCAAGTGTGTAACTCAGGACTGTTAGCTGTAATCACCACGCTTTTCGTCGGATCTTTAGCACTTGCTCTCTTGTGACTGGGAGCTCGTACCCAGGAGGTTTATCTCCCAGCCCTTGACATGGCGTGTGGGTGTGTGCGCTCATGTGTATACTCACACACGTACACTGACTCAGTTGATTAAAATTTTTTCTATGCTTTTTGCATATCCCTTATTGGATTTGACCCTAGATGATTGCTGTATATTTTAATGCTATTCAGAGGGGTTATTTGGAGTCCAGATTCTTTGGCTCAGCCTTTGGAAAGTCTGAGTGAGCAGTCCTGGGGGTGGGCCCAGTGTGAATGTGGGGAAAGCTGCCCAGGTGGTTCTGACCCGCAGCCAGGCTCCGGAACGTGGGCCTCCCTGGGGCCCCGCTCTGACCCCTGTTCAGTCCCCTCCAGCTCCCTCCCCTCCCACTGGCGGGTCCCATCAGGCAAAGAACATGCTCAAGTCTCCGTCTTGGAGGGAACCTCCTAATCCCCTCAAGGTCCTGGCATCAACTTCTTCTCCCATTCACCGCCACCCTTTCAGAAGGGGTTGTCTACGCCTGTGATTCCACCTTTTTATGCTTGTACACTCCTTTAAATAAATCTGAAGAATCATGTAGCCCCTCACACAGTTTTAAACTGATATCTAATTCAACCCATCTTTCCCCTCCCCCACACTCTTCCCTGTCTACCATCTACCAGTCAGGCTCTGTTTTCCAAGTCCCGCCACCCACACCCCGAAACACACAGCTCCCCCACTATCTGCAGGACGACTTCAGACGCCCCAACACCACTACGGCTGCTCCACTCAGGTCTTTGGACTTTGCTGTCCCTAAATAGTGGGGATGATTCCAGTCTTTGCCCTACCTGCCTTCTCTGCAGATTTGAGACTCTTGACATTCCTTCCTCTGTTCTGGCTGCCGACGCCTCTAACTAGCTGCTCAGTAACTGCGCTGAGCGGTTGAAAGGAGCGGGAGAGAAGCTGGAGGGAGCCCAGGGGTGCAGGGAGCCCCGGGGTGGGGGGAGCCCGGGGTGGGGGGGCCTCAGTGTTTCCAGGCCCTGCCCTCTTCCTCTTTTCAGACCGGCTGACCCTACCCGCCTCACAACATTGTCCCAAGATGAAAAAAGATAATATTGACCACTGTAGAAACTGAAGCACACTGAAGAGAAAAAGAAATTAAAATCGCCTGAAACCCCCTGCCCTGGGAAACCCCCCGCTCAGCGTCGGCGCCTGTCTCCTGTGCGTGGCCCCTCTGCGCACTGTCCGCGCCCGCGTGTGCTGGCTACTAAGTGGGTACAAATGGCTAGTACCCTAGATGCCTGCTTTTCCTTTCAAAAATTTTATCTATTTATGCATTTTGACTTTTCTTCCTCAGGAAACAAACGTTAACACTCC
>NW_025333501.1:0-4781 GCF_019186645.2 Phyllostomus hastatus | reverse complement strand
ATCTGAAGTGGAGAAACACGAGTCCTGGTGTTCAAGGCCACAAAGATTTACTGGCTATGATACAAGGGACAAATGCCACAGGCTATTGAATATTGCTGGTACATTTAATAGGATTTTAGTTTTTTTATAATGCTCTGTTTACAAAGTTGTGTAGTCTAAGGATTTTCCCTATGTCAATTTTCACAATAATTAATATGTGTGGTTTGGAATCACAAGAGGATTTTCAGAAATACATGTATTGAGTTCTAACAGTAATCCCTGTACTTAGGCACTGAGTAGAATTTTCTCAGATTCTGTTTACACACAATGTATGTTTTCTCCCTGCTGTTACTGAACATGACACACACATGACACATTTTGTGACTCAGTAGGCCTGTGTGAAATCATTCATTAACAACAAAATATTTCTCATGTAAATTTTACTGGATTCCACGCAAGGTGGAAACAAAGACTGAGACTAAAAGCTTTGCCTTCTTGTTAGAAAGTTAAAACCCAATGATTGCTTTTCACGTTGATTCTCTTGGGAGAAAAGGAGGCTTATGTAAAACCTAAAGGTGTGTACATAACTATGTTATCCAGTGTATTCACCGTAGTTCATAATAAACTGCATTCTATAAAAGTCCCACATTTTCCATCAAGGGGGGATTAACTGAATGGGATTCCATTTCTCCACTGCTTATTTCCAGTCCAATTAGTTATAACTAGACAAAATAGGTCTAGCTCAGGTGTCCAGCATGTCCCACTAGTAGAGGAAGCATGAGACACAACACAGGCAAACTTGTCCTATATTTACTAATTCTATTTCCTGTTTGGGGGCAGAGCATCACACAGTCCAGTAACTTTGCTTATACCTCTTCAGCACGGGGTAAAAAATTAAGATCTGCATTTTAGTCAAAATATAGAAATTTCACTCAAGAGAAGAGCTACCAATATGCTGATTGCCAACGTGCCGAAGGCAGTCATAGCTTCTATCTGGTCTAGGTGAGGATGGTTTAGATGAGGATGGTCTAGGTGAGGACAGTTGCAGACACAGGGCTCCAGCTCCTCTCAGTGCTGAAGGCTGTGGAGAAAAGCAGATCACTGTTGTCTGATGAGGGTTAAAAGGGAGGGTAATGGGCAATGGAACCAGAATGCAGGCTCCTAAGCCATTTCATCCCTTATTCCCTCAGAGTTACAGTCTATTTCTCTTCTCTTTCCTGCATGATCCAGCATGACCCAGAAAAGAGGTCCAGTCTGCAATTTTTTGTGGTAGAGAAAGAGGCTGTATCCTTGTCTGTGTGTATGAAAGTAGCAGTTACAGTTATTATTTATTCTGGTACAAATGGCTACCAAGTGGGAAAATGACTTTTCGTATTCATCAGGAGTCATATAATGGGAAAAACACATCAGAGAGTTGATATTTTCAGAGAGCGGTGATATTCACTGTTGAACTTTCAGAAACCAGCCAGTTTCATCCATCTCACCATCACAGACTCACAGCTCAGAGATTCAGCCATGTATTTTTCTGTGCTTGGAGTCTGTGGGAGCCCCACAAAATTGTCCACATGACATAGGGCCCCTGGGGAGAGACTCCATCACAGACAGGATGAAGCAGGGACTGTGTCAGCACAGGTGGGGGTTTGGCAAGGAAACCTTCATTCAATTCCTGTAGAATGTCCAGATAGGTCCTTCAGTGAAAGCAAATGCATCTCCCATTCTTTAGAATAGATTAAGATAGCATACATAGCATATACAATTTTATAAAACCAAAAAGGGCAACAGGAAAATTTATGAATCTCTTGTTGAGTTTATTGAGATGGGAGAATAATCTAATTATCTTTAGATGAAATAAGTGACTCCATTGTTGACATTGTTAAATCTTCAGAATCATTCATATATCTATGAATTCATTATAATGTCAAATGACTTAATCTACTTACAATAAAAATTTCTTTCATTGGTTTTTCTTAAAAACATATCATTACTCCCTGAGGTAGAATCAATTATTTAATTTAGATTCTTCCTATAATCATACTAATGATCTCTCGCACAAAAGTATAGGCTTGAAATGTTCCTCAAACCACCTCTCTTTGGCTCCTCTCTTTTTGTGACCTGATCATGTTTTTTAAAGAACACCAGAATGTGTTGCTCTCTCATGTGGAAGCTGTCTACAGAGGAGATGTTCAAAGTGGGAATTTGTCCTAACCTGTAGAGTCTCTTGCCTTCCCTTCCCCCTCGCCTGAACCCCATGCCCAGGTGTCAGGGCCAGAATGACAGCTGCATGGCAACCAGGGCCCATCTGTGATTGTCCAGTGTCTGCTTCCTGTGCAAACATATGTTCTTTTTAAACAGATGTTACAATAGGTACTGAAGAGCAAAGATTTTTATTTTTTGTTCTGCATTAGTGTTTAAAAATATCTGAGTTAGTTCTCAACATTTAAAAATCAGACATCACATTAAAAACTGGATTTCTAACTTCTTTTGGAAAAGCTCTAGGAGCATGAGATTCTTGGGGGTAGAGGTCAAAAGTTCTGTTTGAATACATAATGATTTTAATATAGTCTCATTTTATTTTAAAATACTGCAGATTTACCAGTCACAATGTGAATTTACCTAAAAGTAAAAATTTTAAATTGTTAGTCATGTATAATATATAAGCTAATCTACAGAACAAAGAAACCTGAATAACATCTCATTTAACTATCGCAATTTTTCCCCTGATATCACCTCTATCACAACATGTATTCCACTTTTATAAACTCAAGTCTTTTCATTAGCTCAAAAGACATTTAGTTTTACAGGAAGCACTGGGGAAACATGAGTTAGCAAGTCTGACATGGTTCCCACATTTACCAGAGAGATCACGTTCCAGCGGTGTCCAGCATGGAACAGCAGGCACAAAGAGCATCGCAGTGAAGTTTCAGAGCTTATTACACAAATAACCTTAGTAACCTTAATCAAGTTGTTAACTTCTCTGAATCTGTTTCAACATCTGTAACATGTGGAGGTTGAATTAGGAAGTTGCTGTTGAATAACCTGTTCCAGAATTCTGGCCTCACAGGGGTACTCAGTCCACTGTTATTTTTCAGTCCTAACACTTACTGCCATCCCCCTGTATTAGGAAAGGGCTGTTAGGTGTTCTGGAAGTTGCCACGGTGCTCTACACATTACATGATAATGTCCTGGGAGCACCAAGGGGCCAGAGGCAGCAGGGAGAGAGGACAGTGACTTGGGCAATTACGTGCTTACAACACAGGAGCTACTGCTCTATGCACCTGGGCAGGACCGAGACGGGGAGGGGTAAACAGGTCCAAACTCATAAGTAAAAGTTGTTATTTGCATTTGATATTATGCTTTCTTTCACAAAGAGAGACACACTGTCTTGTCTTAGTTTTGCAGAATTGGGAAATGTAGAAAATTCCCTTTTGCCAAGTATAAGGGCACACTGAGATCAGATCTGCTAGCTGGAACTCCAGATGACACAACTCCTCCTGTGAAGTTCTAGGCAGGTTGAGAGGCCAATTTTGAGTTACAGGGTTGTCCAACATCCCTTGGACAATGAAAATGATTCACCCAACCCTAGAGAATCTAAGAACCTTGTAAGAGGGTGAGATCTTTTGATATCAGAGAGTTTGGTCTAGAGTGGGGTCTCAAATGCCAAAACTCACAGGTGCCATGAACAGAATGAAAATGAGTGGGGATGTCCAAATATTTTTAAAAAGCTGCAAGTCTTAACCAGCACTGATCCTTGGTAACAGAGGGATGAAGGAAAGTGATGTTTCAAAATCAAGGTTTCTCCCAAGTAGAGTGGAGTCCTGAAAGGTGATTCAAAAATTGAGGCTTTGTCCCTGAGTCCTTGAGTCCCACCCAAGTCAGGCTGCAAGCTTATTAGATATGGACAGGCTGAGACAGAAGCAATAGGGCAAAGAGCCTATGGGTGAGGAGCTGAGGATGGAAAGCTGCCACAGCCCACAGGACAGCTGGGGCTCTTTGAGTAGCCCCTGAAATGGACCCATGAATAAGGTGGTGGACTGCAGCCATCAGGCTCCAGCCCCTGCTACTTCTTCACAATCCTCCCTCTTCAGGCATTCCCTGAAATTACCTGAGGTGTCCCCCACATCTCAGAGCCCCTGCTCTGGCACATGATATCTCTACTGCAAAGTTATACCAGTGCCCTTGGCTAGAGTTTGACTGAAATCAGATAAAAGTAATACAAATTTAAACATTTCAACAAATAAGCAAAAAGCTAATGCTCACTCAATGCACTGTCCAGTTTCCTGAATAACTTAGAGCACACAATTTCTGTTCTGGACCTGACCTACTGCATTGTTTTTAAAGAGGGAATTAAGTAGCTCTCAAGTACACATGACATGTGATACAAGTAAGCTCTGAACCTGATCCTTTATGGCACAGTCTTATGCTACACGCAGCAGTTGTGTTCAGTCTGGCACCCTGGTGCAACCTGTCCCCTACCTGTATTGTCTACTGTGTTTGCCCTATTCCCTCCTTGTTCCTGATGGTGGAATGCAGATTCAACAGCTTAGTGCCCATCTCCCATGTCATCTTTAAGAAAAGCCTTGCATTTGACTTCACAATGAAAGTTTCCTTTTCTTAAACAAAGGACAAAAAACTTCTCCACCAGTGTCACACCCACTAGGCCTTGGGTGTGAACAGTACTGTCCTCTGCAGTAGGGTGGAACCCCTGTGTTCCACACCATCATCACTCTATAATCTGCAGTCCTCAGCATATCTGGACAGAAAGAAACAGATTAGCTGGATGTGAAATAGTAACTCAGTTTGAG
>NW_025333500.1:0-14550 GCF_019186645.2 Phyllostomus hastatus | reverse complement strand
GGTGTCACATTTGGGAAGGGGCAAAACTCTTGAGAGAGTATGAGTATCTGTTGTAAATTTTTCTATGTGAAAACAAAGGAGCAACTCAATTATTGTACATAACAATGTAATGGCAGCTAAGTGGCACTATGACCTTGTGAAATGCATTGAAAACTTTGAGGCACAGTGACAGAACCTTAACGTGTGCACATGACATGAAGTTTCGGAGGCTGAGGATCCCCTGGTGGAATGCGGAAGGTGACAGGAGCCCATCAGTTCTCACTGTGAAGGCACGAGCCACTTCCCTGGGGTGGGGGGAGGAAGTCTATTGACCAAAGTACCTGTGACAGTGATGGCACCTGTCACACCCACAGCAGTGACCTGTTAGAGTTGCAGATACAAGAATGAACTCAGGTTTGGTTCATGGGCATGTAGGATTGCAGTTGGAAATATTTACAAATGTGCCTGTAACTGCATTAGTTTACTCTAAATATTTTATTGTCCTGTCCATTGAGTGAAATTGCACATGATGGTGTCCAATGTCATGCGTCTGTTTTTCCCAGATATTGGTTTTCATAACATTCTAAGAAAATAATGATGGCTTCTTAGGAGAAATGACTTTAGAGAGAGAGGCAGGAAGGGGGTGGGAGAGAGACAGGGAGAAAGAGCAGGAGAGAAAGAGTGAGAAAGACACACACCCAGAAGTGGATGTTGTTGTTCCACTTGTTTGCACATTCACTGGTTGCTTCCTGTATGTGTCCTGACTACAGGTCAAACCCACAGCCTTGCCTTATCAAGACATGTTCTAACCCACTGAGCTTCTTGGCCAGGTCCTGATTTATGCTACAACTGCAAATTTGTACCTTTGAACTTCTCATTTCAGTCCCACCCACCTCAGCCTCTGGCAACCACCAATCTGTTTTCTGTATCTTTTGTTTATTAGGGTTTTTTTGTTGTTGTTGATCAGATTACACATATAAGTGAGATCATGGTGTCTGTCCTTCTGTTTGACTTATTTACATGCCATAATGTCCCCAAGTTTTTGTTCATGTTGCGTCAGATGACAAGATTCCATTTCTCTCAAAGGTTCGTTTATACACTGATTTAACATTATATATTATGTACGACATGATCTTTAGCCATTCACCCATCAATGGATACTTAGGTGATTTCCATATGTCGGCTGTTGTATAAGAATGCTGTTCTGGGTCTGGGATTGCACATGTCTTTTAGAGATGTTTTAGTTTTCTTCAGACAAATACCCACAAGTGGAATTCTGGATCATAAAGTCATTCTGGTTTTAGGAATGAAGGCCAAGGAACCATGTGCAACCTGCTGAGCTGCAGAGACCAGCAGGGCTCTTGGGGCTTCAGACCATGGTGAGGAGTGTGCACTGTGACCAGCAGGGGGCGCTGTGGGACTGTCCTGTGGCCTCTACTCAGCTTCTGAGCTAGGGCCCTTTACTCAATGTAGCCTGGGGCTGGGGGAGGGGCTGGAACTCACTGATTGTTACTCAGCAGATGGGTCCTCTGTGGCCTGGCAGATCCTCTGAGCAAAGACCTTTGTGCTCTCTCAGCAGGTGCTTCCTCTGGAGGCTTTTTCTTTCTTTAATTAAGTTTTTTCCATTACCATGCAGTCCCCCTTAGTCACCCCTCCCCCCACAATCACCCTACTACTGTCCTTGACCATGAGTCCTGTTTGCTTTTTGCTCAGTCCCTCCACCCTCTGACCCTCCCCCCTTAGCTGTCACCCTGGTCTATCTAAGAGTCTGTCTCTATTTTCTTTTTGAGTTCAGGGTGTTCATTGGATTCCACATGTGAGTGAAACCATAAGGTATTTGTCTTTCTCTGACTGGCTTATTTGACACAGCATAATATTTTCCAGGTCCATCCATACTGTTGTAAAGGGTAAAATTTTCTTCATTTTTTACTGCTGAGCAGTATTCCATTGTGTAAATGCCCCATAGTTGTTTATCCAATCATCTGCTGATGGACACTTAGGCTGCTTCCATATCTTGGTGAGTGTAAGTAATGGGGCAATGAACATGGGGTGCTTATGTTCTTTAAATTAGTGTTTGAGGTTCATTCAGATGCTCTGCAAGGACATGCTACCCTGAATGCACCCGACCTTGTCTGATCCCTGTGATTCTTCAAGAGTGAAGGAAACTTCCATCCTCCACTGTCTGAGGTGTGAGCTGAGCTCCAGCACCAGGGCTCAGGGAGGTGCTGGGAAGCCCCTGGATGGACACACATTTGCATGGACAGCCCCTCCCTTGGCAGAGGGTGGGGAGAAAAGGAGGCCTGGGTAGCCCAGCCCCACTGTGGGCTCAGGGATTGTGTGCACCATGGCCTGGACTCCTCTCCTCCTCCTGCTCCTCTCTCACTGCACAGGTAGGGACAGGCATTGGGGACTTGGGCTTAGTTTCCAAGTTTATTCCCTTCGTGCTTCATCTCTTGAGAAAATTCCCCTGGTTCTGCCTCATCACTGACATGTGTCTGTTTCTGCAGGTTCCCTCTCCCAGCCTGTGCTGACTCAACTGCCTTCCTTCTGTGCATCTCCGGGAGCAATAGCCAGACTTACCTGAACCTTCAGCAGTGGCTTCACTGTTGGAGGATACAGGATATACTGGTACCAGCAGGGGTCAGGAAGCTCTTCTGAGTTTCTGCTTAACTACTACACAGACTCAAACAAGCACCAGGGCTCTGGGGTCCCCAGCCACTTCTCTGGATCCAAAGACACCTAGGCCAATGCAGGGCTCCTGACCATCTCTGGGCTGCAGCCTGAGGAGGAGGCCCACTACTACTGTGGTACAGATCATGGCAGTGGTAGCAGCTACAGTTACTCCCAGTGGCTCAGATGACGAGGAAGTGAGACAAAATACCCTGGGACCATAGATTTTGGCTTTGACCTTCCCTTTCGGTGATGGCTCTGCAGGGGAGGCTTCTCTGTACAACACCTGTCCTTGAGGGGGAAAGCATAGCCCACAGCTTAGGGCTGTCACCTGAGCCAGCATGGGGCATCCCAGGAACACCCACGGGGGATCACGGAGCCGGAGGTCACAGGCCCACAGTGTCTGGACTAAATTAACAACAAGAAATATGTTTTAAACTAAAAACTCAGTTTTATCCTCCAGGTCTAACTCCTTTACTGCTCACATAGAAAACTTCACTTCTGATGCTCATGGCCATGAAACGTGAGGGAATTCTTCATCACAGCAAGAGGTTCTCTCAGACATCAGCTGTGTTTCCCGTGATTTACCTCAGTGCTAACACTATCTGTCTGGAGCCCGTGTGAGATGCACAGGTCAGGGCTCTGCCCCACAAGACTGTCCCCATTCAGATGCCAATCACCAACAGGACGTCTGCAGACTGCCCCCAGTTTCTGTGGGATTTGGCTGCATCGGGAGGTTCCTATGATCCTGCCTTTCGGTGTGATTAGTTTGCTAGAGCATCTCGTGGATCTCAGGGGAACACTTACTCTACCACCTTGTTAGAGAGCGGGGTAAAGGATAGAGAGGAAGAGGTAGATGAAGAGGTGTGTGAGTGACGAGGTCTGGGAAGGTCCTGAGCACAAGAGTGACCGTCCCTGTGATGCTGGCATGTGTCACCCTCCTGCTGTGGATTCCTTGGTCAAACCAGAAGCTCCACAAGCTCATACATTAGGGAATTGTATGGGGTTTTCATATCATAGACATGGTTAATTATTAACTGGTCTCTCTCCCCTCCTCTGTTGTGAAGAGAGTTGGAGTGGAGCTGAAAATTCCAACCTTCTAATCGGGGTTGGTCTCTATGGTGACCAAGCCCCATTCAGGAGCCCTCCCAGAGTCACCATGTCAGGGAAATGGTCACTCATGCCACCCAGGGCTTTTCAAGTGTTTCAGGATTTCTGCTTCAGGAAGTAGGGCAGGAACACACACATACACACACACACGTAAATATTACATTATGATTTAATATAATTGTACAAAATATGGAAACGACAATTCCCCTGGATTTCTAAGAGGCAGGTTAGGCACGCCTCCACACTCAGGTGTGCACTGTTCCATGGAGCTGTGCAGTGAGTGTTAGAACATCATGGACCCATTTAGAATTTCATGCAACATCTCATTTTAGGTGAAATGAAGGCAATCTTAAAAGCTTTGTGGAAAGTTCTCCGACTAATACTTAATGCCTTTTTCTATGGGCAAATTTGGATTAGACTGTACCAGGTGCTTAAGCTATAACATGCTGGTCACTGGGAATTATAGGCTCTGGCTCCTACTCCCCCACCAAAAAAGGGGGTGAACTTATAATCACTTTGGTGACAACCAAAAATTCCCATCACTTCAGAAGCCTCAACTTTGTTTATGATAAGATTTGTGCTTCCCAGGAAACAAGAACAATGGGAACAGTGGGTTTACTAGTACAGTTACACTATTATTTTATTAATTCAAAGATATACTTAAAAAGATGCAAATATGGCCTTTTATAGGGATATTATACCTGAACTTGACACCAAGCTCACCAATTTGAGGTTTCATGCGTATCCCAAGGATTTTCGCAACACGCATTATAAACAGCAGCATAAAAACATTTTTGTACAGCCACTGCAAGCTCAGCTCTATGACTAACCCTCCCAGGGGCGGGGTGTGGGTATCTTGCAGAGTCTCAGTTCCCAATGAAGAGTGTTACAAAGGGCTTTGTATTCATATGGAGCAATCACATGCAAACTTTTTTTGTTAGTTTATTTTGGTTTGTTTGCCTGTTCTAATTTTAAGGCAGCTTTTGTTCAAAAGATGTCTCAGTTATGGCCATGGCTCTCTCAGAGCTGCTAGCCTTGCAGGTCTTCCCTAAAGTAAAAATCTTCAGCATCAGTCCTTTTTGTATGCTGTGCACAGAAGATGGTCAGCCAGGACTCAGGGGGTTGATGGGGAATTGGTGCTTTGCTGCCCCCTAGAGTCAGGTATGCGAGGTCCACGCAGTGAAGATGCCTGGAGCCCTTCCAACCCTAACCTTCCAGGAGGGAAGCTCCTCCTGCTCCTCCTCAAGGTCCCTGGGAACCAGACAGACCTGCCACCTTGCTCCCAGTGCAGCCCCTCCTGTCCCTGTCTGTCTGTGTCTGTGACTCTGCTGTCACTCCCATCCCCCTTCCCTGAGTCGGGGAGGCTCTTTCCTGGATCCGAGGGTCCAAGGAAGCCCCCTAACATGCTTACAGTCAGGTAAACCTTCACAGGTATCATCACCTGCTGACAGCAGAGAACTGTCCAGAAGATGCGGAGGGAGAAGGAAGCCGCCTGAGGTGGGCAGAGGCCCAGAGGAGATGTGACTTAGGGAGTCCGTGCGTCCAGGCCGCAGCCCAGCGTGGGAGCTCATTCTGGACAGGCCCTGCCCCCTCGGACCATCTTCCCAGAATTCTTCTCTTCTCACCCGGTGAGCTCACACCCAGGGGCCCCGCTGACGTGGAGTCTGGGGGAGCCCCACGGTCCAGGAGCTCATGCTGAGGTGTGAGCAGCTGTGCCTCACCCCAGGGTCGGCAGAGCCCCTGTTCACGTGCCCAGGGTGGAACCCAGCAGCTGCGGCCTCTGTGACAAAATCCCTGAGGATTCCTCTTTTCTCACTGGCTCCTTTGACTCCTTCATCTGTGAGTCAGGAGAGACAGGTTTTAAACCCCAGCTCGTGTGGTAACCCAGGAGTAAAGGAGGGGAACGCATTATCGCTATAAATAAGAAAAACATTGTGTGCGCTAGAAATAGAACTGCTAACATTTAAAGATGAAAACACAGTTCCACCAGGAAATGTTTACAAAATCTCAAGCTGGAAAAACGTTCTGAGCTAGAACAGCAGAAGAAAAACCAGGGACTAATCCACTGTGCTTTACCAGGTTGTAAATACTGTGCTCTTTGACAAACAATGTGCACAGAATGGCCACCTCAGCCACAGACCATTTGCAAGTCATTTATCGGATTTAAACAAAAAGAAATTATGTAGATCACTTAGTGCTGAAAAGTTTATTTCAAAAGAGGCCCCACCGAGTATAATATGAAGATGGGAAATAAGCACGGGGAGAAATGCTCAGCCTCAGAAGGCGTCAGTGATGTGCGGATGAAGCCACAGGAGTCGGCGCCACACTCCTGAGAGCATCTGAAGGTCCCATGATTGATCCTGCCGAGTGGGAAGCGGCACAGGACCCGCCCTCAGGCCCCGCTGGTGGGAGCAAGAGTGATGGAATCGCTTCACAAGACGGTCTGGTACTTCCTCAAACGTTACAGACCTGCCTCCTAGCACGTCCCACTGCCGTGTACAGAGAGCAAGGCGCACACACTGCACGTGCTTACCCTGGGGCCTCACAAACACTCAGAGCAGCTTTCCTTCCAATCTCCGCAAACCGGAAATGAACCCAGCTCTCCGTGGGCGGGTGTTGAAAGGCCCTGTGCAATATCCACAGACTGGGCACTGTTAGCAACGAAAAGACATGGATGTATGATGTAGCGTGGGTTCAGTTTCAAAGTGCCAGATGAAATATAAAGACAGGGCATAGTGTATTATTTCAAATTTATGCAATGCTAAAATAGGAGATTGAATGTGGGGAAAATGCCCATCAATTCGGGCTTTGGAACTGGGGAGAGAGTTCGAAAAGAAAGGAATTTCACAGGATATGGATATGCTTGTGAGGTTGACAGGTACATTCATTGTCTTGATCAATTGGTTGTGATTTCTCAAGTTTACATAAGTGCCAAATTTATGAAATGGTGCACATTAAATATGTGCAGTTGATTGCCTCTCAAATATGCCTCCCTAAGCAGTCGTGCATATTTGACTATCATTCATTAGGACAGAGAAGGTTCTTTGCAACCTGGATCCCCATGTGCTCCCTCATCCAGCCAGTACATTGCCCTCCAACACTGCGACGCTCAGTCTGCAGGCTCTGCCTCAGTGCCTCACGTTCTCATGCGTCTGAGTATTTGCCAGGCCTAGTACACCGTCTCACAAACCTGCCAGTATTCTTGAAATGCTTTGTTCTCCAGGACGACCCCACTGTGCAGTCTAAACCCTGATCCCCAGCCCCAACCTGGGGCCCTGGTTGAACTGGCAGCTCAGGGGTGGCTCCTGAGAGCCGTCTGCTCTCTCCCTCCTACTGCTTTCGCCACATACGATGGTGGTGCTGATCCACATCTCATTCCCCTCGTGCTCCAGGAGAACCCATCACTGGAAAAGGCGGTTTCTTTCTGTCAGAGGCCTGGGAGGTAGCATGTGGTGTGCCCGCGGATGTCTGTGGACCGACAGTGACCAGAGGTTTCCATCCACAGATGAATTCTGAGCAGTGAGAGCAGGGGTGCTGTGGGCCCTCCAGGGCCAGGCAGTGGGTGCCTCCCGCTGTGGCTTGGGGCCTGTGGTTACTGATGGGGACCCTGCAGTGTGTCCCCACTGGGCTCGGCAGAGCGTCCTGCTCACTGGTCTGGGTAAGGTCCCAGCAGCTGCTTCCACTCTGGACCCTCCCAGGGGGCAAACCCAGTCTCACCCATCAGGTTCTCTGTCCAATCAGCTAGGCTCAGACTTGGCTGGTTCTCTGGGTAGAAAAGGTTCATCATCATTGGGGGAAACAAATAAGAGTGAACAGCTCCTCCTCTTGCCAGCCAACGGGGGAGATAAAAGAGGCCTGGCCCACCTCAGACCTCATCCGGGGCCCCAGGAAGCTGCCTGCACCATGGCCTGGACCCCTCTCCTGCTCGTGCTTGTCTCTCACTGTACAGGTACGGTAAGTCTTCAGATCCCCAGGGTATCCACCAATCCTCTGTCAGCCCCCGAGGCTTAGATCCCTAAGTGGCTAAAACTTTATGCCGACCCCAGGAGCCATGAGTGTCTGTGTGTCTGCAGGTTCCCTCTCCCAGGCGGTGCTGACTCAGCCGCCCTCCCTCTCTACATCTCTGGGAGCCACAGCCAGACTCACCTGAAAAGTGACATCAGTGTTGGTGGATACAGGATACGCTGGTTCCAGCAGAAGCCAGGGAGCTCTCCCCAGTATCTGCTGAACTACCACACAGACTCAGACACAGGTCTGGGCTCTGGGGTCCCCAGCCGCTTCTCTGGATCCAAAGACACCTCGGCCAATGCAGGGCTCCTGACCATCTCTGGGCTGCAGCCTGAGGACGAGGCCGACTATCACTGTGGGATCAGTCACAATAATGCTTCTCACAGTGACACACACAGAGGGGGAAGCGGGACAAAAACCTCGTCCTGCCCAGGGTGACTGTGGGTGGAGGTAGAAGAGGGTGTAGAGGGACAAATGAAAATGGAGAAAACACAGTAACAAATGAACTATTTTTTAAAAATTCAGCTTTTTTGGAGTCTTGTATAAGATGATTGAATCCTTTAAAGGTCAACTGCACGCACACAAACTTTCCTTGGAAGCGTTGCTGATGCACAGTGTGTCTACTGGACTGTCCCCCACAGCACAGACTCTGCTCTTCGGGGATCAGCGCAGAGACGTTCCTGGAGCTCGAAGCTCCTTCGCTCAGGTGGGCCCAGGAGAACTGCATCTCCGGCACCACAGCCCAAGATTCGAGGTGCTGGGTGAAGACGCAGGCCGGGTAGGTCAGGAAAGGAGAGAACCTCACAGTAGATGGGGAGTCATAAAGAGAAACCAGATGAAAATGTAGAACAGAAAATGTAATAGATGTCTTTTAAAAAGACAACTGTCTGGAGGGAGCAAGAGCATGGAATGATTATTTGTTATTTTATGTATTTTTCTGTTATGTGTTGATAGATTGGTGGTGGAAATCACTCACATCATCATAAATATTCTGAAGACAATGTCAGCAGGGGGCGCTGTGGATCTTCTCAGGGCTGCCATGGCTGAATCAAACTCCAATGGTTCTGATTAAATGGGCCTTGGGCTGATGGTCATGGCCCAAGTTAGAGGTTCTTCCCAAGTTGGAGGAAGCAGGCGCTTCCTCCAAAGGGAGAGACTCAGAGCTCAGAACCACCCCAGCCTCTTCCTGAAGGTGAAGCTACAAACTGGGCCCAGGACCCAGGGTCGGATGGTGCTGTGAGCTCATTTTGTATAAGGCACAACCCAAAACCCCCTTCAACAGGGGAGATGAGGGGGAGATAAAGGGACAGCCCCAGCCCGAGGCCAGGGGATTTGGGAAGTGTCCACGATGACCTGGGCTCCTTTCCGTCTCCTCTGCCTCCTTACCCTTTGTCCAGCTCTGTGGACATTTCAGAGACCAGCCTTTGGAAGGGTCCCTCTGCCTTAATTCTTCATTCCTGACACGTGATTCTACTTATTTCAGGGTCTAATTGTCAGACTGTGAGTCTCAGGATCCCTCTCAGACTGTGTCCCCAGGAGGGACAGTCACTCTCACCTGTGGCTCTAGCACTGGAGCATTTACCAGCAGTCACTATTCACACCGGTGCCAGCAGAAGAGTGGCCAAGCGCCCAGGACATTCATTGATTTATGATACCAACAAGAAGCAATTCTGGACCCCCAGACCCCCACCTTTGACCTCAGGGACCCTCCTGGGCAACAAAGCTACCTCGACCCTCTTGGGGGGCATACCCAGGGGACAAGGTTGGAGAAGTGCTGCCTATGACTCTGTAGTAGTGGCTGACACAGTTACAGTGTGAGAAGAGGTCCCAAGGCACCATCTGCCCTTTGAACAGCCTGGGCACAAACATGGTCACGGGATATGAAATCACAGTCCCGGCATCTGAACTCGCAGGGCAGCCAGGGTGCCGAGTGTCCAGAGACGGCAGGGGAGTTACTGACACAGCCTGTGGTGACTCCGTGGGTCCAAAACCATTTCTCCTGAAGGTCCTGCTCCTTGTTGGCAAAGTGTCCTCCAGGCAGTCGTTGAAAACGGGAGTTTGCCCTTGGACGTATCTGGTTGTCTGCATTCAGCTGATGGTCAGCGTGTCTAAATCTTCCCCTGTTTAGATTATTGTGGGCACGGGGGTAAGGAGGAACCCGCACCTGACGGGAACGGTGTCCTACAAGAGACCGTGCAATGAATTCCTTTTTCTTTGTTGCAAGGAAATTGGACCCAAGAAACTGAAAAAATGTATTAGAAATATGCTGATCTTTGCCAACCGAAAAATTAATGACATTGTTGAAATGCCAGGCCAGTGCCAAGAGGACAGTGTTGCAGGGTAGGGAAGAGCACATGCAGTTTTGGGAGCTGGAAGGATCCCGCTGTAGTTGAAGCAAAGAAGGCGAATGGCCGAGGCGGGAGGAGGGGAGCTGGCAGGGGGAGACAGAGAGGTACTCACACCGTGTACTTGAACGTGGACATGAAATGGGGAAGCACCGAAAGGCAGCTGCTGGGTGGAGGTAATGTGACTGCCCAGTCCACACTGTGCCCCTATTTTCCTGGACACAGGGTAGACCCCCAGCCCCACCCCAGCAGGAGGAGTGGGGACGGCAGTGATTAGGCAGGTCAGAGCGGGCGTCTCGTGGGCTAAAGATCTGAGAGTGCAGAGAAGCCGGGATGCTGCCTTTGGGATTGATGCCAACCCAGTCATGCACATGTTACCATCATCATCATCATCATCATCATCATCATCTAACTTCAGTTTGTGAAACATGAGAATGCTCTCCTTTTAAATCTTGTTAACACAGTTCATTTGTGTTTTGTAAGTCACTATCGATGTGATTTATAAATAAAAGTAATGAAAAGGGAAAGTTCCAAAACATACAAAATTGACAATAACACAAGATTTCCGTGTAACTATTAACTAATTTTAAAAATGATTCAGTTTATGATCGACCTTGATTTTGGTCCCCACTGCCATATATACAGGGGAGATTATGAATTAAAAGAAATTTACCATGGCTTACCATTTATTTAGTTGTTTTTGTTTTCTACTTAGTTTAATGCAGTGAAAAGGAAGAGGGAGGTGAGAAGAGTGACAGTTTATAGTCAGTTTATCATTACTGTATCTAATCTTTGCCCTTGTGTGCAGGAGAGGAAATGACAGAAGGAAAACGTTAAAGCGTGACCATGAAATGGTGACCCAGACTCCTCTGTCTGGAGACAAGGGCTCTAAAACCCTGGAGGCAGGGTCCGTGACCCAGGGCTTGGTAATGAGAACAGGCAACAGATAAGAACATTAACAAAAATAACAACAACAACTCAGAGGAGCTTTCGTGAAGTCAAGCCCAGAGACTGGCAATGAAATACGAGGTAACGGTTGGGCCTGTCTGCTCTGAGGCTTCCTGGAAGCTTCCTCCTGGCCCAGCTGGCCCACTGTCTTCCGTTTGAGCAGCGTGCCCGGTCTTCCCAGCAAAAGGCTGATACTCTTACTTCCAGAGGTGCTCCTTCCGCGTGGTGCCCCAGGTCCTCAGCCCCCCAGACAGGTCTTCAGGGGCATCATAGAATCCGTTGGGGGCAGACTCGGCACCAGCACCAGATGGATGTGCTCCCTGCGGTCGGGAGCCGGTTCTGAGTTGTGGCTGCTCCTCAGAAGGACACACTCTCCACTGGTGGGAAGAAAAGTACTGCTTTTGTGGTCGCTGCCCAGGATTTTGGAGCTGGCCCTTGGCCCCTGGGGGAGGAAGGTGAACTGCATCCTGACCTTCTATGGAGTCCTTGCCCACCTGTCTGCGCCCCTCTGTCTCCTACACCCTCAGGGGCTGCCCGCACTACAGGTCTGGTCAGGGCCAAGGTGGCCACAGACACAGAAGGGCAGGGCTGGGCAGGCCGGCTGCAGCGAATTAGGGTTTGTGAGTGATTGAGAAAACAAATGTGACCCAACATTTTCTTAAGCTTTACTGAAATATGAGTTTTATTGAGGAATAATTCATATTTTTATTGCCGGGTTGCCAACATAATGATTCAATATTCCCAAACATTGAGAAATGATCATTACAATAAGTGTAGTTGATATTCTTTACCATACATGGTTGCAATATTTTTCTGCTTGTGACGGTAATATTAAGATCTGCTCTCTTGATGCTGTGACTTTCAAATATGCTTTTATTAACTGCTGTCACCATGCGGGGAATTGTAGCCCCGTGACTCATGTACCGAATCCCTGCCAGTCCGACCCTGGGCCCTTCCTCACCCGTCTCCCCTCCCCCACGCCCGCCTCCCGCAGCCTCCAACCTCTTCTCTGCAACTGCGACAGTTCAACTCATTTCTCAGTCTGGTTTCCGCTTTGTTCCCTCGGGTTCCACACATAAGTGAGATCGTTTGCTCTTTGTCTTCCTCTCCGGTTCACGTTTTGTAGCATCAGCTCCTCAAGGCCCATCCATGTTGTTTCAATGACAAGATTCCACTCTTTTTCATGGGCGAACATCATTCAGTGTACAGTATTTATATAGCATTATCTATTGCTCATAAATAACATTTTCCTTATCCCTTCATCCACTTGAGGGTACTTTGGTGGTTTTCATATCTTAGTTACTGTAATAATGCTGCCATGAGTATGGGGGTTGCAGATATGTTTTCAAAATAGTGTTTTTATTTTCCCTAGCTAATACCCAGAGTTCGAAGAGCTGGATCATAAATTCTTTCTTTTCTTTTTTCTTTTTTTTTTTAGACCATGGGTGTGTGAATAGAGAGAGAGGCCTGGGGACACCACAGAAACCAGCAGGACTCTCAGGGCTTTGGGCCATGGGGAGGAGTGTCCTCTGTGGCCAGCAGGGGGTGCTGTGGGACTGCCCTGCAGTCCCCATACAGCTGCTCCCTGAGGACCCTTCAGGCAAAGGGGCTGGGTGGGGGTGGGGCGCAGTTGTGGGGAGACCCACCCTGTGCTCACTGGTGGTTACTCAGCAGCTGTGTCTTCTATGTACTGTCAGAGTCCTCTGAACAGAGACGTTTGAGTTTCTTCATCAGGTGCTTCATCTAAGGGCTCTTTCATCCTGTGAAATCAATCTTGATTCTCTTCACTCTGGGGTGTGAGCTGAGCTCCAGCAGCAGGGCTGGGGGAGGGGCTGGGCAGCCCCTGGATGGACACACATTTGCATGGACGGCCCCTCCCCTGGCAGAGGGTGGGGAGAAAAGGAGGCCTGGGCAGCCCAGCCCCACTGTGGGCTCAGGGGCTGTGTGCACCATGGCCTGGACTCCTCTCCTCCTCGTGCTCCTCTCTCACTGCACAGGTAGGGACAGGCTTCGGGGACCAGGGCTCAGTTCTCAAGTTTATTCCCTTTGTGATCCATCTTCTGAGAAGCTTCCCTCATTTCTGCCTCAGCACTGACAAGAGTGTGTGTTTCTGCAGGTTCCCTCTCCCAGGCTGTGCTGACTCAGCCTCCCTCCCTCTCTGCATCTCCTGGAGCCACAGCCAGACTCACCTGCACCCTCAGAAGTGACATCAGTGTTGGCAGCTATGGTATAGCCTGGTTGCAGCAGAAGCAAGGGAGCCCTCCCCGGTATCTGCTGTATTACTACTCAGACTCAAGCAAGCACCAGGGCTCCGGGGTCCCCAGCCGCTTCTCTGGATCCAAGGACACCTTGGCCAACGCAGGGCTCCTGACCATCTCTGGGCTGCAGCCGGAGGACAAGGCCGACTACTACTGTATGACTGAGTACAGCAGTGCTCCCCACAGTGACACACACAGAGGGTGAAGTGGGACAAAAACCTCAGCCTAACAGAGTTTTGGTTCACAGGAAGTGAACATTTAAAAACACCTCCTCTATTTGCAAACTTTACTTGAAAGTGTCTCCGGGTTTACAATGGGTCTAGTCTGTATTTTTTAGTCCATGTTTCTGAAGTCTCAGGAAAACAGAACCAACACAGAATAAACTATTCATGATGCCACTGAAATGTTACCTGTTTCCCAAGTGTAATATAACCAGAGCATTTGACACTGCTGTTTCCCTCTAGAAATAAGGAGAGAGCTCTCTTTTTCCCAGAGCCCGGGGACCTTCCCAGTGAGGCACTGTCCACCACAGCAGGGACTCTGCTGTCCTGGAGGGCAGAGCACTGACCTTGTCTTTCCTCCCAGGCTCCTGAGCACAAGGCTGGCTGTAAAGCATTGCGTAGCACTGACGAGGTGCTAGGAGGTGAGATCCTTGGCACAGACTCAGGCCCAGGAGGAATTCCATGCACAGAGCTGGCCTGGAGCCTTTCTGAGTCCCTAAGCCTTCAGCTAAATCAGGCAAGAGGGTTATCAAAGGGGCCACTAGTGGCTTGTGGCCCAGAGACATCTGTTTGGGTCACAATAGGGTGAGAATGCTCCGCTATTGCTGGGGAAATGCTGAGCCTGCTCCAGGCACGTGGGTGAAGTGGGTCCATGGATGAGATGCTCTCAGAGCTGCCAACACTTAGGACACTGGGGACCCCTGTGAGTGGGGTTTCCTGGGCCCACAGTCATTGACTGTGTCCCCCTGTCCTCTCATAACCCACTGTAGTATGTCAACAGTCCAGGGTGGGGGCTGGGCTGTGGGGCAGCAAGAGTGGGTGCTCCTCACGCTGTTCCTGTGTCACACCCCCTGCCCTGTGGAGCTCTTGTTGAGTCCAGATCCGATGTGACCTTCTCCTGAACATATGTTGGCAAACACATTGACCTTTCCCATGGTAATGGTCCCAAAATCTCAAGTCAGATCACCTACTCTACTTTTGGACCTGGGACAAAGGTCCCTGAGAGTCATC